>NC_141757.1:100628910-100936410 GCF_982258835.1 Parasteatoda tepidariorum
TAATATTCAAGCATGCGTTTCGTTAATTTACTAAGGAGAAAAATAGTATAATAAAATATTATAAAGAACTCTTACATATTTTTACTCATAAATAAGTTATCTTATTATATTTTACTTCTCATGGTTCCTCGCACATTTAGGTTTTATATTTTCCCGAATTTCGGCCTTAATCTGGCATATTCAATCTCGAAATCGGGAGGAGAAAAATCTTATTAAACCTCGTGCTCAACTTTAGTCTTCGAGTTTTTGCGAATTGAGGCTTTATTACTTAGCCAGAACTAATCTCTTACGTGTACTGAGCCTCCTTATAACAGAGAGAGTTTGATTAGTGTTTGTCTTGCGTTAACCGTAACTCTAAACCTTTTTTTGCTTTCAACCCTTGAGCTAGGCCTACATCCAGAGCCGGATTATACCTTTCGTAGGCCCTAAGCATCAGAGCCGGATTATACCTTTCGTAGGCCCTAGGCATAGCCGTTTTTGGGAACTCCCCTCCTTCCCCCACTCCTCCCCTCTTTTCAAAATATATGCTAAAATTTTCTTGCATATTTTTTTTTACTATTTTATTAATATGGATTTTAATTTACAAATTTGTTTATCGAACTTTATCTGCAATACCGACATACTGCCGATATTGCAGTTGATATCGATAATACCATTAAGATTAGTTCGATCGATAACTATGTAAACACTTCGCGTCAACAATACAAGAACAAATTTGTGAGACC
This sequence comes from Parasteatoda tepidariorum, assembly GCF_982258835.1. Lineage (NCBI taxonomy): Eukaryota > Metazoa > Arthropoda > Arachnida > Araneae > Theridiidae > Parasteatoda > Parasteatoda tepidariorum. Next base: position 100,629,636 of record NC_141757.1, read on the forward strand.
TTTTGTCTCTTGGTTCGTTTTTAAAGACTCCTCAATAAGGATGACCAAGGATTATTTCAATTTTAGCTTATTTATTACTAAATTCTTGATTATAGAATTATTTACAAAATGATACATGAATTGGAGAATATAATATTCCGGAGCGCTGCTGCTCCCTTCTCTCTCATGCTTTCTCTAGCATAGTTCAACTCGAAACTCAACTCTTCTGCGTTCAAAGCTAATCTCTCCTGCGTTCAAAACTGATCTCTAAAAAATCCTCTTTCCCATAAGAAACAGTCCTTTGCTCCACCCCCAAATGTAGGGGACGACACCTGCAGTGTCCTTCACCCTCTGACCCTCAGGTCAAGGGGTCAATCAAATGCGTGGGAGAGGAATCAGGATCCTGACACCTCCCCCCCGGTTTCATCTAGTTCGACCTTTTTCCCTGGTCGTACAAGTGAAACCTAAAAACAATGCAAGCCCATCCCTGCACAAAAAAAACAATTACACGCACACATTCCCGTGCGCAAAAGAGATTGGCCGCATTATACCTTAATAAACATAAAATTACACTTAGGACACTTGACAAACTAATAAATACAAAATCAAAACATAGCATAAAAGAACCTAATATTTTTACAATCAAAGCATTAAAATCACTTTTATCAGGCCAAAAATAAAATATCCATGCCAAAATCCATTTATAAAATTCCATCAAAATAAAATCCTTAAAGTCATGTCCAAAATTTCTGCCTAACAAATAATAATAATTAGCATACAAAATTAACCGTCCAAACTGCCCAAAACTCCACTCCTTCAAGTTCATTGACCTAATCCCATCTAACACTCGTTCAATACCACCCCCTCCATGATTTCTTAAGTGACTAGCTAACTCTTTTGCTCTACTTTTCCTTCCCGACCCCCCTTTCTGAAAACCAATCCTTATTTTCATCTGCACCTTACGGGTTTTAATTCTGATATCGGGAGTGTTCGAATTCGCAGCTGTGTACAAATCCTTCAAATGATACCCAAACAATTTTACTCCCCTCGCAACCCCTGGAGGTTTAGGTTCAATCGCGCCTTCGCGATCTCCATTTCTTTTCTCACAGGACAATTCCATCCTCTTCAACGCGTTAATTGGATTTTTAACCTTCACTTCAACCCCTCGCTGACCACAAACTTCTTTGCCTTTAAAATCCTCCCTCACTTCCTCTAACATTCCTTCAAATTCGGAGCCCTGCACCTGCTCCTTTTTAAGTCTTTGGCTATGAGAAAAGGGTGATTCCTTATCTCCACCCCCTACTTTCTCCCCACACTCCGGATTCATTAAAATACATGGTGGATCTTCGTCCCCTCCCCCGTTTGACTCCATCTCCAACACCTCGAGACCCCCCGGAGTGATTCGCACTCCTCTCCCGTCCGAATTCTCGCAAGCGAGGTCAGTGTCCTTAGTCTCAATCCCCTTGTTCCCTTCTTGTTCTTTTCCCTCAGAACAGATCATCTTTTTCTCCCACTCTTTTCCCCACCGTTCATCCCCTGCATTTTCAAAAGCCTGCTCCTCTAATATTTTAAACTCCCTTGACCTTATCACAGTCACCTCGTTTTCACTTTTGACCACTCCTGGGATTTTTTCACTAGGGTTTACAATTCCTTCCCCTATCCCACAGTTACTAGGAACATTACTGAGCTTTTCCTCTACAGCAGGGCCTATCTCTGAATTTACAAAGAACCATCTCCCTATCTCAAAATTTTCTTCAGGATCTAAAGATTGCCTTGATACGCTTAATTTAGGAACACTGTATATTATTTTTGAGAAACAAGACTTCTCCTCAACCACCTCGATTCTACGCAAATCCGATCCATCTTTCTTCACCCTCTTTTCGTGACTAACGCGTTCTACGGAATCTTGCTTAGCCTGATCTTTCTTCAGATCTAACCTAAATCTATTAATTTTCGGACACCCCCTCTTTAAGTGTCCTACCTCTCCACAGTTATAACATTTCGGGGACCATTCTCCTAAGCTAGTAAATCTAGTAATTTTCGGACATTCCTTCTTTAAATGTCCTACCTCTCCACACTTATAACATTTCGGGGACCATTCTCCTGAGCTAGTACTATTTTTCCTTTGCGATTCATGCGGAAACTTACCCTTTCTATTAACATTCGGACCACTCCATTCAGGAAATTGTCTCACCCCACCCTTCACATTCACCTCCTTTCCTCCAAATCCAAAACCAAACCTTCGGGACTCCGGCCTCTCCGCTGATTCCACGGTGCCTAAACATCCAACCGATCCATTTAAATTGACTATGGGGTTACAATCCTGGGTTTTACTTTCCTCATCTTGGTCACTCATTAAAATTTTTGTTATCAGCTCAATCCCTTCTATAGCACTTCTTATCCGCTCATAATCATATTCCCGTTCTCGTTTTAACCATTCCAGTTCACGTATCCTTCTATTTAGCGCCCATTTCACACCTTCTCTTAATTTTCGTTCGTGCTCTTTTTGCCTCTTTATTTCATCCTCGCGTTCCCTATCTTCTTTTAATTTTTGCTTCTCCCGTTCCCTATCTTCTGTTAATTTTAGTCGCTCACGTTCCCTATCTTTACGTTCCCTATCTTTCCGTTCCCACTCCTCTCGTTCCTGTTTCCATACCTCTTGTTTCCGTTCCCACTCCTCTTGTTTCCGTTCCCACTCCTCTTGTTCCCGTTCCCGTTCCTCTTTTTCTAATCTATCCTCTTCAATCACACTTAAAACATCTTTAGTAAATTGCTCATCGTAATCCGAACTCCCGGTGATCAATGCTTTTAACTCAACCAGCTTGACGTTTTCGGGAACCGTTAGCCCCAGCTCGTCAGCTAGAACTATCACATCTTCCTTTTTTGCTGTTAGAAGAAAACTCATACTGACAGTATTAACTTAATTCCCTAATCACCAAAAAAACAATGCTATTTAACAATAAAATTAAAAAAAAAGGAAACTTAGTGACACTCTCGATTCAGCTCCCCTACTCATACATTCAGATCCCCTATACTCATACCCCGACATTCTATTATAAAATTTAACATCTCACATGTAAACATAACATATACAATACAATTTGTATCCTGCAACATTCAAAACATGCAATCTCAAACATTACTTCTTAATGCACAGAAATACAAATTACTCTTTTCCACTTTCATTGCAAAATAATACAATTTCGTACTCTTTTGTTACACCTAAAATATACACTTTTACTTTCCCCAAAATTAAAACTCTTAAATTTCATAGATTCTACCGTCATAATAATGAACCCTTTCATCATTTAAACAAAAGTAAACCCCTTCCTTGACCTTTTTTTCCGGTCCAAAATTTTTTTTAACAGACTGCATTATAAATAATAATCACTATTAAATAATAATAAACCAAGAGCCTCGTTTACTCAGCTCGCTATTGACATATAAAAACACTATCTTTAAATAATCCTACACTTTTTTACATGTTATTAAATCAATACTCTTCTTCTTTCATACATACTCTTAATAAAGCAATAAAAAAATTACACTCTTAACAAACCAACCACTAGGTTACTTTAAAAAAAAAACATCAAATCATTACTTATTATATTTATCAATAATAATCATACTCATTAATCACACAAACAATACTATAGCTAACTGGCCAATCCCTTAAGCTCAAATAAAATAACACATCAGGTTGACTTTAAACCAAAACAAAATAAACTTATCCCCTTAACTAACTACCCTTTTTGTTAAACTTCTACCCAGAAATGTGAGCGTGTAATTTATCCTTTCATGCATGAGATAAAGCTTACCTCCCTTTATTATCTTTTCAATTGTCCTCTTTGTCAGAGAGTCGATGTTGAAACCACACTCTATGGTCACCGGTCACGGGGGGTAGCGCTGGCTGCCTATCGCCTCCGGCGATAATAGTCCCGTCGATGTTGTCAGTCCACCGTCACCCTTTCCTTCAGGCAATCTTTTTCACTAGGCATTTCCGTAGGCATCCTTCTATCAAGATTGACTCCATGAGGCAACACTCTTTACTGGGCATTTCTCATAGTGGGCATCGGCGATGATTCTTTTCCTTAGCATAGCAGTCCTCCTTCCATCCTGACAGGCTGCGACATTTGTGTGAGACCTTTTGTCTCTTGGTTCGTTTTTAAAGACTCCTCAATAAGGATGACCAAGGATTATTTCAATTTTAGCTTATTTATTACTAAATTCTTGATTATAGAATTATTTACAAAATGATACATGAATTGGAGAATATAATATTCCGGAGCGCTGCTGCTCCCTTCTCTCTCATGCTTTCTCTAGCATAGTTCAACTCGAAACTCAACTCTTCTGCGTTCAAAGCTAATCTCTCCTGCGTTCAAAACTGATCTCTAAAAAATCCTCTTTCCCATAAGAAACAGTCCTTTGCTCCACCCCCAAATGTAGGGGACGACACCTGCAGTGTCCTTCACCCTCTGACCCTCAGGTCAAGGGGTCAATCAAATGCGTGGGAGAGGAATCAGGATCCTGACAAAATTATTGCAACATTTTCAAAACATGCGCACTGAAAAATCGTTCGACGAATTAGAATCGAAAGCACAAGTTCTTTTGCCGAATACTGAATATAAAATAAAGAGAACACGGAAACGAAAGAGATTTTTCGACGAAACAGTAGAACAAGAAGTAATTTCAAACTCGAATCCAAGACAAATGTTTTTGTCAGGAACGTATTACGCCATTTTGGATGTATTAATTTCAGAAATGACTAAAAGGCGTAAAGCTTACAGTGATTTGTACGATAATTTCGGTTTTCACGTTCACAAAAATTTGTCAGAATCTAAGATTAAACTAAAAGCGCAAAATTTGGTGAAAATTTACTCATCCGATTTAGAGGAAAACTTTGTAGATGAATTTTCACTATTTTCAAATTTGTATGAACATAAATCTGCACAAGAAATGCTGAAAGCTCAAATTAAAGATAAACTTGTGAATACTTTTCCTAACTTTCACATTGCATTAAGAATATATTTGTCGATTCTTGGATCAAATGCAGATGGAGAAAGATCTTTCTCCAGATTAAAATTGATAAAAAATTATTTGCGTTCAACAATGAATCAAGATCGTTTGGCATCGCTCGCACTTATGTCTATTGAATACGACATTTTGCGTAGTTTGGAATTCGACAGCATAATACAAGATTTCGTTGAATCCAAAAATCGCAAAAAAGTAATATATTAGATCAGTGGTTCCCAACCTTTTGTGGACCATCGCCCCCCTCTTGGGGTTGGCTGACACATATCGCCCCTTTCTCTTTTTTCTCAAAAAACCATTCATTGTTGCTTGTGAGCAACCAAACACTGAAAATATGCTATGCTATTTGATTTTAATTTAAATTGTAATGCAAATAAGGAGGCACATTTATCCTGTCATTTTTATTAATTAAAAAAAATTGCATCTTTTTTTTTCAAAAAGAAATGATATTTAAAACAGAATAATAAAAACAAAAGTACATTTTTTTAAATTCATATTTTAATGTAATCAAGAAAAAGTTAAAACGTTAACAACTAAAACTTGAGAAAAAAAAATGAAGATGGAGAAAGTACATTTTTACCACTTCAACGACTACCCTGTGCTTGGTGTATTTCAAGTTAAAACTTGAATGTCAGGTTTTATGCTAGTCAGATTTAAACGCGGGCCGGGCCTCCTTTGAAGCAAATGTCCAACCTATCTCTTTGCTTTGTGAGCAGCTGGAAGACAGAACTAAATCTTCTCTCCACTAAATATGTTGACGGGAACGAGATGAGAAGCGGCTCAATTTGTTTCCACAATTGTGGATAAGTGTCCATAAGCTTTACCCAAGCTGACTCGTAACCGTATTTCTTAAAGACGACTTAAGCCTCACAGTCATACTTCAAATCTAAAATCTCAGTCTTAAAAGAGGAAGTGAGCTTATCCAGAACTATAGAAGAGAAAGGATCGAATATCCAATCTGGAATTTCTAATTTCATCAAATCTTTAAATCTTGATTCCATAACTGATCAAAGTGATCAGTAAAAATTGAGATTTTATTTTCAAGAATCTCGATATCTGCCATTGAACACATTTTAAGAGTTGGAAATTGCATTAGCTCTTTGCGACCAATGTTTGACTTGTGGATATCAAACTTGGCGATGAATGAAGATATGATTCCCTTAGCCTTGATAATGTTCATTTTATTTCCATGAAGTTTTATGTTGATTTCCTTCATTTTTTCAAAACTATGAGTGAGGTACGCAGTTTCCAACTTGCGTTGCTTCAAACTCTCACTTAAAACAGGATCAGTGGTGTCGAGAAACTCAGTAACCGAATCCAGCAATTCGAAGAAACGGCTCAGTTTCCTTTTGAAAGCAATCTCACAGCTGTATGTAGGAGCAGGATTCGAAATCTTCATCATTTTCATGGCAAAGTTCTCGGAACAAACGGTTATTAGGAGAACTAGCTTTTATTTTATTGATACCAGAAATAACCAATTTTTCGCAGCCAAAAGTTGACGATGAATGACATAATGAATGGTGAGATAACTTCCGGTACTTCTTTTTTAAGGTGATCCAGAAACCCAGTATGACAACCAGACATGGTTGGAGCACCATCTGTTGCACAAGTACTTACATTTGTGAGGGGAATTTCTTTTACCTCAAAATAATCTTTGACCAATTTAAAAATCGACGATCCTTTTGTATCTGTGTTCAAAGTTCTTGTAAACAACATTTCCTCGTTAATCTCCTTACTCTCATTTATGAATCTCACGTAAGCTAAAACAGCTTTGTTATCTATCACAGTTGATGAATCAATCTGCAAAGCAAATTTACCTTCTTTCAGAAATTTGATGAGTTTTGATTCAACGTCGGCGGCCATCTCATCAATGCGCATGGAAACAGTATTATTGCTCAGAGGAACAGAGTGACTTATCAGATTTCCGCCTGCGATACCAAAACGTATGACGAAAACGATCATGCACTTGAATACTTTTTAATTTTTAACTATCATAATTCTTTGTCTACACCAGAACGATAGGTTTCATATATATTTTCAATTTCAATCTCAAGTAGCTTTTATTATTAATATTATTATAAATTTTTATCTTTTGAATACTCGTCGCCCCCTGATCGCCCCCCTATGGATTATCGCCCCCTTGATAAGCTCTATCGCCCCCTTTGGGGCGATCGCCCCCAGGTTGGGAACCACTGTATTAGATCATAAGATTCTGCAAAACAATTTATTACCGAAAAATATTATATTTTTATTTGTATCTTCATAATTTTGTGCAAAATACACTTCTTGTTTTTAAAGCTAAATTATTTTTGTCAACAAATTTTTTTCTCCCAAGTTTTTCGTAGGCCCCTGAATTTCGTAGGCCCTAGGCACGTGCCTAGTGTGCCTATAGGTTAATCCGGCCCTGCCTACATCTATTGGCAATCTCTTTTTCAAATATTAGTACGCCTTGTCCTTGAGCAATGGTAGGAAATAATTGTAAAGAATTTTTAAGAGTAATTGTAGGAAAATTGTCATGCATGCGCTGTGAAGTCCGAATAGCTTTTGGGGAAACTATAAAGTTGTAATAATTCAATTTTTTTACGCACGAGAACTTTTTGGTTCGATACTTTTTCAACAGACAATACGCTCTAACGTTTTTAACAGTTAATGTGAACAACTATGGGGACTCAGATAACTAAAGTGTGCCCGAAAAATCATAGAAAACTTTTCTATTGTGACCGGCCAAAAGTACACCATGACCTTACGGGCAAACTGTATTTAGGTTTATGGAATCTGATTTTTATTGTATGGCTTATTTCTTACAAAATCTGGATGTATCAAAATTTGATTATCGCGATACATAACCAGAAAATACCATTTCACGGATTATTGCGATATTTTCCCAAGTCAGCAAATTTATATCGATTTTATGGTAATTAAGGTTTTTGATGCTCTAATGATATTTATCAGCACTCGTGATAATATCGAATTTGATAATTATCCCTATAGAAAAGTCTCAAAATCACTGCATTAGATTTTCATCATTGTCAATATTGATTATGCTCTTTTCGTATAAGATAATTATTTTTATCTCTGATTATTACAAAATTATAGTATTTGATATTTTTTGCTGTCTCTAATGATATCTATGCTATATAATTTGCGTTATCGATTAACTCACTTAATCATTGTATTTTATATTTATCGTTGCTGAAAATAATCATGGTGTTATTTTATTCGATAATTATCGTTATATATTATTTATTGTTGTCAATAATAAACAGGAAATAATAGTGTTTTATACTCATCGTTATTGATAATTCTTGTAACAACACCGTATGTATTCAACAGTTATAGTTTTCGATACTGATCACAATACCATTGTATTCGATAACTGTTTTTAATGATAATTTTCGATATTATCATATTAGATATTTATTTTATGCATTTTATGCACGACGTATTGATAATTTATCGGCACCATGATACTTAATGAAATATTGTTATCGTGATGTCTAAATATTTTCCATATTTCACGATATATTGCTAAGATCTTCTATGAAATATTAGAGAGGGCGAATTTAGTCTATGGAATAACGATCCTTTTATCTATATTTGAATATGATTACATTTCACATTTGAGTCATTATCTGTATATTATCTTTATGCATTTAGATAATGTGTGGCAAGTCAGTTTTAGTCCAGTGTTGATTGTGCTGATGTCCATTGTGGCAGGTCTTGTCTTCGTTGCCATGATAGTTGTCATCGCTATGAGGTGCAAAATAAGACATGAAAGGCACAAAGGTTTGTTGACTGAACTTTTATTTTTAACTCTTATTATAGTATTTAATTAACAGCTCGATTCTGAAAACTCACATTTCTTAAATTTCAAAGTGTTAGATCGCTTTAGCGGCTGAAAAAAAGACATTATTTAGGATATGTTTCAGTAAAACAATAAAATAGATCAAAATTTTGAAAAAAAAACCTCTAGTACGTATAAAATAAACATTTTCATGCTAATTTATAACAGTTAAAGGGTAATTAATATTGAGTAAGTAGAGCACTAATGATTTCTCTAAAAAAATGTTTTTGAATTAGTTTTAATAGTCATACAATAATTGTTATTGATGAGTTAATTTAGTTCAATGATCTTTCAAAATAATATTTTCCAATTAGTTGTAACAAAAATCTCATAATCATTATTAATCAGTTAATAAAACCGTAATGATCTTTCAAAATATTTTTTTTTTAATTACTTTTAACATTGCTTCATAAGAATTGATAATGAATCACTATAATTTCTAAAAACAAGTTCTTAAATGTTGAAAGAGTTTTTTAATTGTTAAAATTAATTTCGGAAAATTGTTTTATCAGTCATGTTACAACAGTTAATAATGAGTTAATTATGTTTGAAAATAAAATTATCAAACTAGTTTTAAGAATGATATCTTAATAATTATGAGTGAGTCAATAGATAGTGTTAATGATTTTTCAAAATGAATCTTTTTGACTAGTTTTAACAATGATATCATAAGAATTAATATTGAGTCTTCTGAAGCGCAATACTAATGTACTTTTAATATAAAAATATATAAGTCTTAAAAAAATACAAAGATAATTTGAAAGAAAAATTCAACTGATGGTTACTTCCAAATTTGAATGAGATGTTTTAAAACTAAAACTTCTTTATGTTATTCATACATTACTCTGACCTTACCATTCATTTTTTTAAAATCAATGTTTCTAAACTATATAACATGTAATAAATGTATAAAATATATTTAAATTTTAGTAGAACTTTTAACGTATTTTTAATTTCATAAAAGAAAAAGAAATTAAGCATTGATATCTAATATAAGAGTGCTTTAATTTTTCAGGTCAAATACTGGCAAGGAAGGCTTACAAGTGAGTATCTTTTGAATGAAATAATTTTTTCAATATGTTTATTCTTTATAATATTAGACTAAAAATCATTCCTATATTATACATACCGGAATATACCGGATGTTCTGTAGCGGCAAACCTTAATATATATTTTTCGAATACGGGAGCAAAAGTCAAACACTATGCTTCGATAATACTTAATACAAAAATAATAATACTGCTCTCATGGGTTACCACAAATTAATATAAAAGTGAGATAAAGCCTTCGCAAACTTTAACCATTGAGATCAATTTGTGCAAAGGAAGTATTAAACTCCTCAAAATCGTGTGTTCGTTTGGGGCTGGATTGAATTCACCATATTGTACTTCATTTCCAAAATGCAATATACGAATCTGATCTCTGATTAAATCTTTTAAATTATATTCATTTCAAAAATTTAATATAATTTAAAAGATTTAATGAGAGTTTTAAAGATTTGAACTGAATTGCAAAGGTTGAAACTTTTGAGTATGTTCTTGCGTTCAATTCTTAACAAAATAGTATGAAAGAATATTGCATGCAAATCCATAAAAGAAAAGAAAATGATTTTAAACACTTTTTGCCATATTGTGTTGAAAATTAGTGAAAAGAAGAAAAAGGAACCAAACATTAAATAATTTCATTTTATCTGTTAGAAAGTTTGTTTTGACAAAGCAAATACACGCAACGTTTCAATTTAATATTTATTTTTACTTGTAAATATTATAGTTTGTTTTTTTTAATAAAATTTAATGTATAAGGTTCTAAATTATAGAATTTAAAAATCTCCAAAAAATGTGAGAAAAATACTCGTTTTTTTTGCTTTTTTTTGTTGCTTATTTTAGTCTAGTCATTTGTAATGAAAAGTATTACGTCAAATTATTCGATTATTTTTAAAAAAAAAAAAAAAAATTTTTTTTAGACTTCAGCCTGGTTTGACCAAAGACGATGATTTTAATGAGGCAAGTAAAAGTCCAGGTGAAGAAAAAGGTCCAGATATCATTCCAGGTACTAATTTCGTACATATTTCAATTAATAGACTTGCTGATAAAATAACTTTAATTATTTTAAAAAACATCTTTTCTATAGGTATGTATAATAAATAACTGAAATAAACAAGTGTAACCTACGAAAATCGAGTTGGTAAAGTTACGGCTAAGTTTTCAGAAATTATAGTCATTTTATTCAAAACTTATCTCAAAATGCGTTGCGAGAATTTCTTATAAAATATTTTAAGAAAGCAGAAAAAGAGTCTGTGGTTTATTTTGTGTTGTTATTATTGTGCGAAAACCACCGATTTTCTACGTGCTTTAAATTTTATAAGACATTTTAAGATAAACTTCTTAAGCTCGATTTTTAAAAGTTACGCGCAAAATTTTATTTAATACTTTTTTTTGCAAACCCATAGTGAAAGCGGTTTTACTTCATACTTTTTCTTCTAATTCATTTTGTGTTTGCAAAAATTACACCTTTCTAAAGGCATATCTTTAGTTAAAATAAACACGTGATTTCTTATAATTTTAGAAGCGCTGATGCGGTGACGTAATACCGATCCACGTGCCATTTACGTTGATGACTGAACTTGTGAAAAAAAAATTAAACATCAAAAGCGTGTGATAAAATCTTAAACAGAATCATTTTATTTATAACAATGGCTAATGTTAAAAAATAATTTTTCAAACTTTTCTCTCCTACGAAATAATTAAATTTTAAATTTTTAACAGATTCTTCGGTTGTGGGGGGGGCTCCAAATTTTAGAACCCTAAGCCCAACGGTTTTGGAGTTATATGAGTTTCAAAATAGCGTTACTTGACAATAACAAACAAAATGCTGAGCAAACACGAAAAAAAAGTTATTATTTTATTTTTTTTATAAAAAAGGCTAAATAATTGAATTTGGAGTATTTTTGTGGATATAAGGTATATCCTTTCTTGAAATTAATTAATGCTCCCTTCTTAAAAACATCGGTTTTTTTCTTCATATTCTGATTCCTTAATTCCTTTTAAATACCTCTAGCTTCTTTGTACTGAACGCTTGCCTTATATTTTATGTGTAAGAAATAATGAATTTCGCTTTTTGTTCATATATAAAAATTTAAAGTTAATAGATTAGCGTTCACTAATCTTTTTAAGGGGAAGTTTTAAAAATGCACCGTCCTTTCACTGGAATTATTTTTACTACAAAAGTTCCGAATCAATTACTTTTAAGCATTTACTCCCATCCTTTTTTATTAATAACGATGCGTATTAAATGTTAAATTGGTAATAAGGATTTTTTTTAATTTTTTGGTTTGACTTAAAAGTAATTTTCTTAATTATTTATGAAATAATTTATTTGAGTTTCTAAAAATATTTTTATACGTTTAACTACCCGCGAACTTCGCTCTACCATTAACGATCATGCGTTTTTCAACCCTATTATAAAGCTTGAATATTTTATGAGTGTAAATATTAAAATCATATTGTAATTCGATTAAGGTTAATAATTAAAATTAACTTTAAAAAAGTTGCTGTAGCTCATAGAGCAATCACTCCCCAATGAGGAGACTCAGACATGAATCCCCTCGATGGCTGCTCGATACAAGCTATGTTCCCGACGTAAAAATTTCTTCAATGGCAGGCGGAACATGAGTTTGAAATTCCTCATGCCGCCTGGCTAACCATGGGAGGTTTTCTTCTCAATGTAACAAATGTGCAGGTTTGTTCGGTCAAAAGTCCAGTACGAAAGCTGGTTTATCCCAATACTTGATCCAGGGGCACCCTTGTGTTCAAAATTACAAGGCGACGGAATTGATTATTGATATTCCTGAACCCAAAAATGGTAGAGCTTCTCAACTTCGGTTATAAAAAAAATTAAATTAACTTCGTTTAATTTTAGTTAACTAAGTTTATTTTTAAAAGAAAAGAAATCGCAAGAGCAACGAAGCAACCACAGATTTTAAAAATGAAGTTACTGAATTTGCGCCAATATTTCGAAAAATTACGTTAATTTGCAATAAACTTGCAAAAGAAAAAAAATAATTGCAGAATTTCAATCAGAGAAAATGTGTTTAAATGAATTTTAATCTCTGGTATTTCAAATCTTATAAACATTTAGTGCCTCCCTTGTTCTAAGGCTGATAAGTATAATATTTTTGATTATTAATATTACTTTATTATCATTGAGCTATGTTTTCAATAACGTATGCATAAATTTTGTGCAGATGTGAGCATTCCTTCGGAGCAAAGTGCAGAAGAAGGTCTAAATAAACAGTTTTTAACAGATGCAGCTAGTTTGCAGCTTATGGGAGTGAATGGATTAGGCCAAACTATAACAACAATTAGTAGGCCTAGACAGGTAATTTACAAATTCTACTATATTAAGGAATGGGTGAATCCTTAAACACATGGCCAGTGCAAGTAACCCCAAATCTCTTGTCAAAATGTAAACATCCGCAAGACTGCAGACTTTTCAAACAGTCCAGCTCCTATTTTTCGCATGAAATAATTCTTTATGTAATAAAAACTCGTATTTTCAATACTTAAAAGATTCCGTAAAAGAAAGTTATAATATTACAAATTAAATAAAAAATAATAATTAGCAATTTTCTATTCGTAAATCGAAAAATGTAGGTCCCATTTGCTCAACATCGGTCTACTTAAATTGCACTAAATGAACTTTGGAGCGGAATAAGCGATTTCCCAATGCATATTTTGTAAGAATTGTCATTTCAATGAAAAAAATTTAACTATATATATATATATATATATATATATATATACAGTTTTATTACATTTTTATTACATTTCTATTCAAATATTTATTTAAGTGGAAAGAGGAAATAAGGGAGCTTATACTAAATGAACATTTTCAACATTATGTACGGCAACAGTTTTAATCATTTTGAGCACACTTCACTGGCACTACATCACATAACCACCGTGTTACAGATGAAAAATTCGGACTTTTTCAATTTTCAAAATGTATAGAAATTACGAAATAACTGTTATCAAATCTCTTGTGATTTGACTGTCGTACATCATAACTGATCTCAGATTGTTTTCCGTACATTGTAATTCACGTAACTTAGTTTTGTAAACTAAAAATTACGCAGAAGAAGCAGTTTGTTCTGATGAAAATCATATAAGCTTCTATATTAAAAAAAAACTGGAACTGAACTTTTGAAACATTTTTGTGTCAAACAGTATTAACAGCGTTTAACAATTTCAGACTATCCAAAGATCTGCATCTTTGGACAGTTTAAAATTGTTAAACACAGTTAAAAATGAGCTCAATTAACATTTTTTTAATAAATATACCTGTTTCAAGACAAGCAATATTATCTCCTTTGATCCTGAGAAGGAATGAAATACTATGTTAGTAGAACCCCAATCAAACTGATTCAGTCAAAATGTGTACTAAGGTTTGACAAATTAGTTTGCTTATGCAACCAATATTGCCTTCATGGAACTATCCTCGTTCCGCTGATGTTGTATTGAACGTTTATTTTGTTGAACATTCATTTTCGGAACGAAAAGAATCACGTTAGCAAGGAATTTCAATAGTCAGTTTTCGACCAGGGGAATCACGGAGTTTAGTATCATAAATAAATGAATAAATGATGTTAATGCTTCACAATTTAGAGACCAATGGTATGATGAGGTCAGCATTACGCACTGCCAGAACTTACTTCCCAGACAATCTGTTACTTATCGATCTGAAGGTCAACGTCTTACTGAGGTTAGAACACCGGTTCTATACAATTGCAGCTTGGTATTTTAACCACTGTGTCACAACGACACAATTAGGAGCATAAATGATCAATATAATTCTGTTTTTTTCTTCTTTTAGATGGACATGGAATCTGAAGCTGCTTTAAGAGACTTTTCACATATCACACCACAGAAACGAGTTAAAGTCTTACCTATGGATGAATGCGCAACACTACATAGGCCCTATGTCAAGAACATTCAGACCGACGTCTAGTCCAATATGAGCTGCCATTTCTGAGAAATATGCCATTTTTTTGACTCATTTGTGATCATGCGCAGTCAGGTTCGAAGCATGCCAAGTAGGAGGTTGGCGGGGACACAGAGATTCTTCAATAAACTCATTTTAAGACGACCCTTTATTTGAACAATCAAATCGACATGGTGGCAACGTGCCGAAGCTGAATTCTCTCCCGGAGTTAGTGACATAATAGATACTCATTGAATATATCAACTGTGTTGCATAAATAAATAAAAAAAAGACTTCATTCCTATAAATAAAACTATCATGAACTGAGAACGAAAAGACTGATTGTGTATATTTTATTGTAAATAAGATACTTATTATATGGGATGTTGTGGATACAAGGACAATTACCCAAACAGAAAAAGAAAAAAAATTGCACTTTTTTGTGAATATGGGCAGAATGTCCCTAGTCCCACAACTTATTTTTGTATACGTTCTTCTGTCCATGATGGATATTTGTTTTTAATAAAGTTTCTCAGGGAAACTATGTTCGAGTTTTTCTTTTTTTTACGACTCACATCTCATGGTTTATTTATTTGGTTTTTTGACTTCAATTATTTCTATCGGGTTTAATATTACACTGAAGATTGGTTAAACTATTATTAGTGAATACATCTCGTTTTCCTAAAATACAGGAAAACTATTCAAATGAAAAAAAACTAGTCAAAGGGGTAAGTAGCAAAAAAGAATATATTATATCAACATGATGAATGCAGGACAATGGATGATACTACTACTACACAAAAAAATGCAGATGTCTTTTAACAAGCATCTTTTAAGAAGGTTACGGTTACAATTGACAATTAATGATGCCATCTAATGGTGGTTTCTGATATTTCCACATTTTTTAAATCAAATTCATGTAGTAGTACTTTTGTTGCGTTAGTTACGTCACTCTAGAACAGTACCCTAGGCTATTGCAAAACTTCCTAGAACTCATGCCTCTAAATATGGCCTAGCTAAGCCTAATAATTTTAAACTATCACCATTTTAGGCTTAGATCAGCCTAATAGTTTTAAATGACTGCCATTTTAGGCTTGGCCAAGCCTACGGGATCTGAATAACCACCATATTAGGTGGTTGTTAAGTCACCATATTAGGCTAGCTGAGCCTAATCGCTTTCTCACATCTTTGCGTTAGGCTTAGTTAAGCCTATTTGTTTTCTCACATCTCTGCGCTAGACCAAGCTAAGCCTGTTTGTTTTCTCATGCCCCTGAAATAGGCTTAGCTATACTTATTTGTTTTCTCACATTTCTGAGTTAGGCCTATATAAGCCTATTTATTTTTCACAGCTTTACGTTAGCTGAGCTTCTGTCTTGTTGTTAAGCCTACCTAGCTACGACTTATTGTTCCTTAACCTCTTACATTAGTTCTGGCTAAGCCCAAATATTTAAAGCAATTAAAATGTTAGGCCCAACTGGGCCTAATAAATTTAAATGACCATCAATTTATGTCCAGCAGCCTAATAGTTTTAAGCAATAACAGTGTTAGACCTGGCTTAGCCTAATAGTTTTAAACAACAAACTTTTTAGGCCTAGTTAAGCCTAACTATTATCTCCAGCTGCACATTATGCACAGCTATGCTAATTTTTTTTCTCACATCTCTGAGTGCCTATCTTTGCTTTTTAGTTTTCTTATGTTTCTGCTTTAGGTCTGGATGAGCTTCAATTTTTTAAAACTACCACGTGAGTCCTAGCTGAGCCTAAAGATTTTAAAAAGTCACCTTGTTAATCCTATCTAAGCTTAATAGCTTTAAACTTTCACCAAAGCCCTAGCTAAACATTAATTCATATTACCCACATAATTTATGATAACTAAATATTATATTTATCAAACGCTATTCAAATAAGAAACAGTCCCATCATAGGCTGATCGCAAGACATGATTCCTAGTAGATCATTAAAGTCAAGTACCACTGCCTGCGGTCAGTGAGCAGATGGGTGACCACTTAGATCAGCCTGTAAAGGAGCGAGATATCGATCCTCCCTAAACTGTTCTACAGTATAGTGATCGATTTTGAGCTGAAATCGTCGAGCTTTCATAGCGATGGAGCCATCCCCTTTGCAAAGGATCAATATTGTGATTTGATCATGTCTTCAAAACACTCTAGAGTATGTTTCCCTGACGGACGCCAAAACCACATTGCGCAGCTCTAGTTCGAATAAATTAGGTAATACTACTACTACCACTCAAACAGAACACAGATTACCATAAATCAAAGCTAGACATTACTTTCTGATGTTGAAACGTGCACTATTTCCTATTCAACGACCTATTCTATGCCCGAGACGTTAACATTTCTAATTTTCGCGTATCAGTGTAATCAGACTACTTTGACAGACACTTTTAGTTTTTGGGATTTTTTTATATTACTCAAGAAATTGGTAAAAACAAAATACTTTTATTTTAATAAAATAGGGTAACGTTAGGTGTTAAGGTTTCTCATACTCATCCAGAAAGTTTAAAACTTTCATAGGTTTGAGGGACCATTAATGAATATGAACGATAACAAATATTTTTGAACACCCGAAATTTTTAATTTTTTACTATACTTAATTTCAACTTTATTCATCGTTTTGCCAAATGAGATTCAAAACAAAATTATGAAAAGATATTTTTAAATGTTAATCGCGCATGCGCAGTATGAAAAGATCACTTTAAATGCTCATATCTTGCACATTTTTTTTAAAATTTAAAATTATATTTTTTTTTTTATCACTTAAATGTTTCTCCAAAAAGTCTGTTTAAATTATTAAGGATTTCAACAGTTATTAGCAAGAAACGCATTTTTTTTTAAATAAAAATGTCCATATCTATTTATGAAGAATATTTGTACTAGGTTTACGAAATTTTGCGCAGTTAGTGCATATGATAACCAAAACAATTGATACAAGTTACGAGGCGCATTTCTATTTTTTTTCTTTTTTTTTTTTGTCATGGTGTGGTCAAAAACACTTGCTTTCATTCGTAATTTGTCTGTAACTCAAACCTTTGAAATCTATTTAGAAGTGCGAGAAATCATATGACCTAAACAACTCTAAAGTTATAAAATAATATTCTAAATATTTCTAAAAAAAGTTTAAAAAAAGATTAAAAAAAACTAAAAGTATCTCTATCATTATTAGAGGGTAGTATGCATCGAAGGATTCCTTAATTTAGTTCGCAAATCGAAACAAGTCGAATTGCAAAACGAATATAGTACACCTTGAAATTACATTTTATAGTAATATTAAAACATGCTCAAACCCTCCTTATAATTACGCTTAACGCACGATTTACAACATACTTTTAGTGCAAAGTAAGATTATTTCCTTTGTAGAGTTAATTTCGAATATTGAATAAAAATTGTAAACTAAAATTATTTTCCCCCAAATGAAAAAGAAAATAATTTCGAAAATTGTTTTTAATGAAATAAACTTGCTTTTTCTACAAGATATTCTAATCTTTAAATTGTAAAAGATGAAAATAATTACCTCAAATCTTTCCTTAGATTAAATTATTTAGCTCACGATTATTTATTTAGGAGATAAGAGTTTAAGAGTCTAGAGTTACAAAATTGAAAAAAAAAATTAAAAACGGTGATTTAAATATTAAAACATGAAGATGGAGATTTAAACATTAAAGCTTCGAAACGAAGATATTAATATTTAAACTTAGATTGGATGTTCGTTAAAAATTACTTTTCTCTTTAATTTTATAAATTTGCGAATTGAGGAACCGCTTACTTGATAACTAATTATAATCCCTCAAATACTCAGCTATGGTAAATATTTGTAAAAAAAATATATATATATTTTTAAAGAAACCAATTAAAGTCTAGAATTATCTACCATTTTACCTTACGGAGCATAACAACACATATAAGGAATCGGAATCATCAGAGCGAGAAACAGATTGATGGAACATTTACTAAGGAGGATAGGTTGTTGTTGTAGTTCATTTACGTCGCACTATTGCTGCACAATGGGCTATTGGCGACGGTCTGGGAAACTTCCCTGAGGATGATCCGAAGACATTCCATCACAATTTTGATCCTCAGCAGAGGGGATGGCACCCCCGATTCGGTAGCCCAACGACCTGCACGCGAAGTCGAGCACTTTACGGTAGCACAGTTTAACAAGGACCAATGCCGCACACCCTCGATCCCTACGCAGACTGATCCAAGTGGTCACCCACCTGCACACTGACAGCAGCCAGTGATGCTTGACATCGGTGATCTGCGGGGAACCATGTCTTAACGATCAGTCCACTGCGGGACTAAGGAGGATAGGACTACTATTTTAGTTGAGAAAGATGAAGAGGATCTGTGCAACTCGTTTTTATCATCTGAGCTTTGAGAGAGAAGTTTCCATCTTTAAAACTCATTCAATTTAATATATTGCAACTGATACATTCCCCGCAGTGAACTGATCGTAGAGACTCGGTTCCCAGTAAGATACCGAAGTCAATCATCCAAGTAAGAGGTTGGGTGACCACTTCGATATGTCTTCGTAGGGACCGAGGGTGCGCGGTATCAGTGCTCGTTAAACTAATATGCCATAAATTGCTTGACTTCGCGCGCAGGTACTACCAAAGCAGGAGAGTCATCCCCTCTGCAGAGGATCAAAATTGCGATGGCATGTCCTCGGAACATCCTTAGGGATGTTTAAAAGACCGTCGCCAATAACCCATTATGCAGCTCTAGTGCGTCTTAAAAAAGTACCTACCTACCTACGCATGCATGCAAGCTTGTGTGCTCAATTACATAAGTACGGTTTATAAGCCTTTGTCAAGTTGAAAGACATATTGTACAGTTCAGAGAAGGACAACACAAAGACATATCCAGGGTTAAGGCGCGATTTGAACCCATTACCTCTATGTTTTAGATTGTTTGGCGGGCGATACTCTTCCAGGGAAACCCTTTAAAAACTCTTTTATATGCTGGGGCCTCCACTATAGCTTACACAATATTTTTTCAAGAATCATAAAACAACAAAATTATGAAGAGTAAAATTTTTTATTGATTTTTCATAGCTTTAAATACATAAAACCAAACATATTTTTTTAAATTTTAAAAAGGTGCATTAATAAAGTGTACTTTTTTAGAAATATTTTATGTATTCCTATATTCTAAGAATTTTAACATTATAAATACATTGAAATTGTGCAATAATGCATGTTATATGTCAAATTTCATTAGGTTTGTCATGCTTTATTAGATTGAATATTTTTTTAATTTTATTTTTATTATTTTTTAAATAGCTGATAATTTACGCATTTAACAGTTGTGATGCCTAAATTTTTTTAAGACTTACAACAGTAATCACAATATACTTTTTTCAGCCACTTATAACAGTATGTCAAAAATGATAAAATAAATAACAAATGTTAAAAGCTACATTTTCCAAGTAAGCAAAAAAAGAAGAATTCTTTTCTTTATGTCAGACCTAGAAGGAAAAATGTCGGGACCATAACTTTAGAAAGATGACGGAGGAATTTTCGATGATGGTCAAAATTTATTAAGAAAGTTATGACCCACTTTTGTTTATAGCGTTGGCAGAAATAAATTCATTGTATCCTTTTAGTCCCTTTAAAAAAACTTAGTTTTTAAAATTTTCTTTTACTTTTTAGTTTTGGATCTGTTAGTTGGATGAAATCGACCGAAAATTCTACATTGTCGAAAAAATCTATTTATCTATGAAAAACCAATAAATTCTGCTCGTAGAAGAAGGTCAGAAAATGTTTGAAGTTCGTGTTGTTTTAAAACACAACGGTACTGCTGAAATTGGAATCTTTAATCAAGTTTAAAAAAATTAGAGGTTTGATTGACGATAAATTTTATTGAGAGTCAAACTCATCTTATAAGTCAGGAAGCGATTGAGACTTGCATTGTAAACAGACATAGTACTCAAGGTGCGATCTGAGCGCTCTAGCCTGTGGGAAAGCTGTCAAAATTTCGATGGCAGTATTCCAACCACACAGGCCCAAAAGCAAATTAATTAAAACATAGTAATAACACAAAGTTGCGAGATCCTCTATTTTGGTGAGTATCTCTAATCCCTATAAAGAAGATAAAAACCTACAGAACTCTACAGAAAGATAAATCTGAAACAAAATTACGTTTTCCTTTCAATAAAAAAAAATAAAAGAACAAAACGATAAATAAAACAGGAAAGAACTTCCTGCGGATTATTTACAACTTCCCTTACGTTCCTGAAATACATTGTAATGGGACATACCGCTTCAAAATTCTTAGCAATACATCGAAACCTCCCTTCTCCCTGACACGTGTCTCGAAAGCTCAAAAACTTAACTCCCTCCCCCTCAAACTTCATTCCTATTCCATCCATAGCACTCTGGAATATAGAAAGAATATCCGTACCACCCCCTGTGCTAAGCTAGAGTACCACTTTAGATATTCTTCCGAGGTATGGGAGTTTCCTGCGGGCTAACTCCTTCCTTTAACACACAAGACTCTTCTGAAATCCATTGAGGTCCATTTAGAAGATTCAAATGCCCCAAAACATATAAACTCAAGATTACTACCGTGAATTTTTGAGTTCAATCGAGCAGTAAATGGATAAATTTTTTTCTTCCTGTTTTGATTTTTCTTCCCTATTCCACACGTCATTTCCTAAATTACCCATGATCCTTTTCGATCATTCTGAATTCTCCGGAGTGAAATAAAACACATAAGTACAATATGGGCAAGAATATTATAAAGAACAAAAGACAAAGAATTCGCTGGGCCAAAATGACCCACTTCGAAACTGGTAGGTTAGGAGCATTACGAGGTCGTTTTTATTTTTTATTTTTTTATTCCAGCACCGGGGGATTCATTTGAAATTGAGTACGTATTGAAGAATAGGAAAATTAATTCTCAAAAATACGCTATATTAAAAAAAAGGAAGTAAAATTCAAGCACCTTTTCTTTAAAAAAACAAATTGAAATATTGTGCTACCACAAGTACCGAACACCTACACGTAATAAAGCGCCTATTATCCGGACCAATTGGAACTAAAGCCGATCCAGATAACGGAAAATCTAGATATTTGGACAACTTTAAAAAACGGCTATGAGAATGCATTTAAGTAGCTTCCCGTCACACTTTTTCCAAGCTTAGAGTTAGTAATTGTAGTAGTGCCTATTATCACATGTGGCGTGTTTAAAAGTTTAATTTTTTAAAATTTCATTTTTAAAGTGTTCCCTTATTCCTCCTCATTAAAACTGGGGGGTAAGAACGTGATTTTTTGTTTTTGTGTTTACGTCACTTAGGGACAAAAGAAGCCATTTTCTTTCACCCCTTTTCCTTCCCCCTATCCTTAATCCGAAAATAAAGAAGCTTTTTTTGATAAGAAGGTGTGAAAATCCATGGTCCTTAAACTATCCGGATAATTGCAAAATCCAGTAAATCTGAGTTCGGATAATCGAGGCTCTACTGTAATTTCAAATCTGTTGAACATCAAAATGAGGGCAGAAAATAAGTCGAAATCTCCATCTTCACCGAAATCTAAGTCAAATTTGAGCTAAGAAATAAGCTCTTGATATTTACAACCTTAATGTGTGATAAATTTGTAATTAATTAACATAGATTAATTCCTGGCTAGTTAAAATTTTCAGTAAAGTTAAACATAAAATACAAAAAAATTCAAATCCTTTAAACGTAAATACCTATTCAAAATCTATTTTGGAATATATAAAATAATTTGTAAATTATGATGTAGTTTTCAAAGACGGTTATATATTCTAATATTAGAGGAGGCTCTCTAACATTAGTAAGAGGATCTTAATCAAACACTCTTTCTAAATAGCCTGAAGTGAATATGCCAAGTTATCTCTCATAATTGTCTATCATGGGGTGAAGGGCGTTATTGATCTCCAGTATCTGTGAAATGAAATCATCGCCAACGCATGTCAAAGAGTGCCAAAAGAGACCTCTAATTAGAGAATGTTGGCGTGGGCATAGATATTCATCAATTCCAATGACCGACTTGGGACAACTTTTCGATAAAGGATTTAGAGATATGATGAAAAGAGTAATGCAGACATGCTCGTTGATAAGACCGTAGCCTTTGCAATTAGAACCAAATCATTTGACAGAGGGTTTTCCCCATCAAGGCATAATACCAAGCCTGATTTAATTTAAGGATATTAAAAGGGAATTAGGAATATTACTTGGAATGTAAGCTTTTTTAAAGGTTCGTCTATTATTTCTATGGAACAAGTCTCGAAATAGAACATTATTTTGTTTTGTTACATAAAATATAATGATTTCATACAATTTAACTCAAAAATATTAATGCAAAATCAGAATATAAATTGAAATACTAACTTTAAAAAGGTTTACTTTTATTTCTTTAGAATAAGTCAGAAATTTTTTTGTTCTATTACATATAATATAATGTTTGTATATAATTTAATCTAAATGTATTGATGGAAAATTTGAATACAAACTTTAAAAGGTTTACTATTTCTGTAAAGTTATCTTTTTTCATATAATATAATGATCATACATAAAATAACATTATTTACCAATTTATATGTCATACGATGCAACATAAAATGCATATATGATATAATACAACATACAAAGCTTCTTGTGAATTTACATTTTAAATTTGTTATCAAAGAAAAATAAAAAATAAATTTTTTTAGCCTTTTTTCATATTTATTTCAAACGTAGACGTTTTATTTTACAATTGGAATTTAAGAATTTTTTTTTCTCCTTTTAGTAAGCCAAAGATATCTTTTTACATTATTTTAAAAATATTAGATTCGACTTATAGTTTTATAATTCAGATTTAACGTTAGGATAAAATAAATATGATTATGTATACAAAAATAAAACCTAAAATAAAACAGAAATAGGAATGAAATATTATTTCTATCCCTTTTATTCTTTTTTCAAAGAAAAACGTGGAATATTCTAATAGTTAAGCAACAATATTTTCCTATTGTTTGCATTTCTTTTTTTAATCTTCGGGCTAATTTGTAAAACTGAATAGGCTTTGAACCAGCCCTGAAATCAAAAGCTTAGTTTAAGACTCTATCTTCTTGCTTAAGGATTAGGATCACTGCCACTCATTAATTTCAATATAGCCTTTGCTTGTTTTTTCTTCCATTTTTGTTCATTTTTTTTATTTATTTATTATTTTTTTTAATCATAAGCTTGCAAAATACGGTACTTCAACGACATATTCGTGTAGCTGTTGCTTACAAAACTGCTTCTATTAAATTCTTTATTAAAAATTGGTTATTAAAAATGAAAACACATCACCCATGAGAGGAAATTTTAGAACAAGTTTTTTATCTCTGAATCATACTTTTCAAATTACGCATGATGTTAGGAGACTTTCAAATCAAAAAGGAGAATGATAGTGGACTTTTAAATATTTCGTAAGCACCTAGTGTTAGACTGGGGGTTCGGAATTTGTTCATTTCTGCTGACAAAGCTTTTTTCGAGATATATAGGAGATTTAATTTATTAAAAATAAGACTGAAGAAAAATAAGAAAAAATGTTTCTTTTTATTATTAGCTAATTATCAAGAATATAAAGGTTTATGAACTTAGTATTAAAATTTAAACTAAAGAAAAAATATATAGAAAAGGAAAAAATCCCCTCGATTCGGACTAAAGTCCGCCTTTCGATGAGAAAAAAAGACAGCAGTTTTTAGTTTCCACGAAAAAAAAAATGTGAGTGTTACAAATTTGTAAATTTCTTTTACTGATAAATTTTGAATGATGTTGACTGAGGAATTTTAGGATAAGCTTCCAGACGAGCGATAACCATTTAATTAAATTTGCTCCCAGCCGCCCCCCCCCCCAGAAAAAAAATACGTACATAAAGAAAAAAAGAAATTGGATATATTTTTCGGGCCAATCCAAGGTAACTAACAATTCAAATGCTCATCAGTACTGCAGCAAGAACATGCCATAAAAGATCCCTCTATTTATGCTTTTGTTTTCATATTTTGTAATCTGGCAATCTTATTACGAAAGTATTTTAAATCATTCTTGAAAGATTCCGGTACGTCTAAGTTCATTTGAATTCGCTACTCACTTTATAGATTTCGTTTTCTGTTTTGTTCTGTATTTTCTTTATATTTCATTTTCTATTCTTTACTAGATATGTTTTATTTCGAATATATTTTTTACTTAATAATGTGTTTTATTTTCGTTTCAATTTTTTGAGAGCTCCTCTCACTGTTGTATTGATCTATTTTGCTTTGGCTATATTGATTTGGCTGATTTTGACAATATTAGTAATCACTTCTTTTTTCGGTATATAGAGCAAAATAAATAATAAATAAATGAAAAATAATAGTAATAATAAATAAATAACGTTCATGATTTCAGTTACAAAAGCATAGAAAATACGTCATTAATCTATTTATTATGCATGTATTATGTATGTATGTATGCATTATGAACGTATGAATGCCTTACGAATGCATGTATATATTATGAATGTATGTATATATTATGAATGTATTGATATATTATGAATGAATGTATATATTATGAATGTATTGATATATTTTGAATGTATGGATCATTATAA
This sequence comes from Parasteatoda tepidariorum, assembly GCF_982258835.1. Taxonomy (NCBI): domain Eukaryota; kingdom Metazoa; phylum Arthropoda; class Arachnida; order Araneae; family Theridiidae; genus Parasteatoda; species Parasteatoda tepidariorum. The sequence goes on from NC_141757.1 coordinate 100,655,068, forward strand.
GTATTATGAATTATATATTTTAGAAATATGTGATTTTTCAAATGTTTGTGTAGCCTAAACATAAGCAGCTAATGTATATGGGTGAATCTCAGGAATCATTAACCCATATGTCTTCAAACCTTTTCTTATAAATATATAACATAATAAGCAAAAATTAATTCTAATAAAATTACAGGAATAACTATGCATTACTAACTTTAAGATACGTACAGTTTTGATCGCGAGTAACTTGCTTTTGAAGATATTTTTTAACTGAAAAGTAAGCTGAAAATAAGACTTTTTATACATTTTATAACAATTTAACTTAATATTAAAAATTTTCAATTCATTTATGACACTAATAATTTTTGATGAAAAATGAAGGGTAAATATGTATGAAATTATTAAAAAGAAAAGATTGCTCAATAAAAGAAAAATAGGTTCAATAAGTTTATATGTTTATTAAATAAATGATGCTTTTGTCGTTTTTATGATTTTTAATGAAATGTATATAAACCTAGAAAAATTAGTTCAAAAATTTTAATTTTTTGTTTATTCGATTATTTTCTGATATTTTATACATTTTCAAACAATTCTGGAGGTGCAAAAATAGTGTGTCTATTATTTTTAATTATTTTTTATTTATTATCATAAGTTAAAGGTTTTAGAGATCTGCCCAAACGTATAAAGAAAAAGAGAAATGGAGAGAGATAAAATAGTTGCGGGTTCGAATCTCGCTCAGAGTATGGACGTTCCTCTCTGTGTGTTGCCTTCTGTTGTGTGAATGTGGCCGACCTTGTGAACGGGTTTGCAACAATGTGCTAGGGAAATACTGCTCGCCTTCATAACTTAGGTTCACAGGTGCCCAATGGAGAACGTTAAATAAGCGACAGATTCGTCATACTCCAAGGAGATTCGGCATTTTCTAAAAATATCTCTTCGACAGTGCATATTTATTTAAAATCATGTATTTTTATTTTAACGAGAACATAAAACCAGAAAACAAATCCTCAAAATATTATTTATTTATTTTGCTTACTTAAAACATTTTACTTTGATATTTATTTCAATTTAAAATAATTTACTTTGGTGTATGCTTTTCTACTAAGATTTTTTGATTTTATTTATGTATACTTGAAAATGTTTTCGCTAAAATAAACTATAATAAAAATGTTAAAATCATTAAAAAAAAACTTAAAATATTTATCTATATGAAAAAAATACCCAAATAAGATCTTATGCGATATTTTATAGTTCTCGCATCTTTATTCCTATAATGATCTTATGAGTTTTTCTTATTCCTCTCTCTCCTTTATTCTTATTATGATCTAATGAGATTTTGTATGGTTTTATCATCTTTTTCATGTTCTTATTTGATTTTTTTATTGTACACCCTTCTTTATTCCGCTTATGATCTTATGAGAAATGGCCATTTCATGGTTTTCTTTTAGTCCTATTATGATCTTATGAGAAGTTTTATGATTTTCTTTTCTTTATTCTTTATGGTTCTCTTTCCTTTATTTCGATTTCATGAAATTTTCTTATTGTTCTCTCTTCTTTATTCCTCTTATGATCTTATGAAATATGACCACTTTATGGATTTTTCTTCTATTCCTATTATGCTCTTATGAGATGTTTTATAATTCTCTTTTCTTAATTTCTTTTTTGATCTTATTGGATTTTTTTATAGCCTTCTCTTCTTTATTATTTTATGAATTTTTTTTATGGTATATTAGCACTTTATGTTTTTTCTTCTATATTCCTATAAAGATTTTGTTTGATTTTTTTAATGGTTTTTCTTCTTTATTCGTATTAGGATCTCAAGAGTTTTTTATGGTTTCCTAAATTTTCTGTTATTTAAAAAACAAACATTATGAAACAATATATTCATGCATGTTTTAATGATTTAGCCCTTTTAAAATTTTCCATTAAATTCATAGTTCTTAAATAAAATTAAATAGATTTAAAAATAGTTAGAAAAGTAAAAAATAGATAGAAAAATATCTGATTATAATTATATATTCCCTAAATGTGGCTCAAATGACTTAAAGCAAACAACCCAATATAAAAATTACTGCTTACGAAATTTAAGCAAAAGGAATAATATAAATTGCAAGCTGAATAAATCATATTAAAACCCAAACAGGTACAAAGCCATTCCATCGATTCTGTAAGTTTTGAAGAAAATGCAAATCCTTTTCCACCCACTAAAGAACGTGTTCTAAAGCTTAAGTGGTCACGAATCTCCTACATGTTCGGCACATTTCGAACATTTTCTCGAATGCCACCTGACCTCCCCGTGTCAAGAAAATGAGATAAGAGCGAGGGAGAAAAAAAAAGTTAAGAAAAATAATTCGTGACTGTCTTAACTTATGTTGAGTTCTCAAGAGTGTTAATCGTTTTGGTTACGGTTAAGCAAGAAGAAAACGGAGAAACGAGTTTCAACAATAGTTCACAAATGAGCTTTAAATTTAAGGAATCTAAATTTATCTTGTGAAAGTCTGAAGAAATTTTTATGTTTGAACAAAATGTTTCCAAGGTAACAAAACATTGTTTAAAGGTGTAGAAAATAAATAAAACATAGCATTTCACTGTAAAACATAAATATAGAATGGTTTAAATTAGTGAAAGAATGTAATAAAAGTTCTTGGAGTATCAACAAAAGTTTGGAGTCAAAGCTGCAGTCTTCAGACCTATTCCCGGAACGCCTGGAATGTTGTCAGATGCATCATTATTCAGAATAAAATTAAGGAATTTTATAAGTGAAACATGAATTATAACTATAACATAACATAGTGATATAACATAAAATATAACTATAACATAACATATAACTATAACATAAAATATAACTATAACATAACATATAACTATAACATAACTATAACATATAACTTATATAAATACAACTTATTTATAACATAACCTATTGTTATAACTTATTATTTATAACTCATTATTTATAGCATAATATTTCATTCAAACACTATACTTAATTAGTTTTTGAAGAAGCTATCAGTTGTTCAGATCATTGGTTTAATTCGTTTATCGAAAACTTTGGATCCAATAATTTTCCAATTGCATTTAATCTGTTCCTTAAATGTAATCCAGCTTGTAATATTTTATCCTGACATTAATGAATTTTTGATTTAGAATCTAATTAATTTAATTGATAACATATTCATTCAAAATTCTCTCAAATTATTCCATATTTTTTTCCCGCTGTTTTTAAAAAACAAACTCTCTTGAAAGTTAAACCCCAAGTGTCCTAGGTTAAGATGAGAATCCAATCGAAGGCTAAAGTTATTTCACCAATTCCAAGTACTATCAAAGAGAAGATCTTCTAATCACCTATTCTTATTAAAAACCATCTCGCCAAAAATTATCTGAAACCCCTTAATTGTGACGCATCCCACAGTAAAGAAAACTGAAGAAAAATGATAAAGGGGTCAAACAAGATGTCCACCAAACACAAGGTTGCACCGGAAGTTCATTAACAACAAACTTCTAATAAAAAAAAAGATATTTTTGCCCTTTCTTACAACCAATGTTTGATATAGATATGAAAGGAGACAGATATATATATATATATACAAGCAATATCTACTTGAATATTGCATTGAAAGACCGTACTTTGCATGCTTTTTAGTGAAAGAAAATAAATAAGGAGATTTATTGAAATTAATGAGAGGTACACTTGAACTTTATTTTTGACCTAAAACAAAGTTCGGGTGAGAAAGAATTAATGGAAAACATTATCAAAGAATTTGGTAGTCACGGTGAGCCATAACTAGAAAATTTATATGGGCCCATGAAAGATGAAGAAAAAAAAAGTTTGGCCATCTCATCCATCTTCACATTGCAGATGTTGAGGTGTGGGATAAGTCGTTACAGAGAAGGTATATCGTTTAGTCAAAACCATTTTCATAAGTCATCTTTAAAGCTACACATCAAGGGCTGAGATTTGCGACAACCTCCAAACCCATAAGAAGAAAAAAAAAAATCGTCCTACCACCCCCGTCATTGAGTAAAGTAACGACAATATACATAAAAAAGAACTTTGGACAGCTTCTAAACTAGCAGAACGTAAAACTAGGGAAATTTTCTCCACTAAGCCTTTGAAAAACGGCGTTCGCGACATTTTCAGAAGCATGTCTTTCACGAGCTCCAGCCATGAAATTTGTGGAGTAATGGTTTTTGAATCTTCTGTCGCACCTTCTAATTTATCACGGTGCCCGCGTGAATGGAACGGTACTGCAATAAAGTATTAAATGAAATACTAAAGGGAAAGTTTCATGACAGCATGATGCTCCAATAAGACAGAGTATTAATTTATTATTGATCTAAAGGCTAAAAATTTGGGAAATATCCGATTTATTTCGATCTGTAATGCTAACACTTGTAAACCTGTTAGCCATTTGAAATTTATCAGCATGATAAGGGTGCCACATGATTTCAACGGCATTCCAATTAAATATTAAAATTAATTTTATAGAGAAAGTAACATTACCAGGGGTGATGATGGACGAAACTTAGAAATCCTGAAAATTTCTTGAGTAAAATCATTCAAAAAATTTATATCATTACAAATTTATATCATTAAAATTTTCAAAACATGATATTCTAAATGAATTATATGCAGCATAATTTAAATGAATAATTATGCGTAAGCTCACTTTTATCTCTAAAAACATTTATTATTCTACCAGAAAAAATATTTACAAATGAAAGAGATGCCATATATAAATTATGGTTCGATTATTTTTAAATAAAATATACAAGAATTTTTATATATAAATGTGATCGATGATTTCTTGAAACTTCTGAACCTTGGATTTCCGGAAACTTTCGGATCGCGGTTAGCGAAAAATCCGGATTTTTTCCGGAGCTAATCATCCCTGCATTACAGCATTCTGTTCTAATTAGGACAAGTATTAATTTATTATCGATCTTAACATTAAAAATTTGGGAAATTATCTATTTAATTAGATCTGTACTAACACCTCTAAACCTTACTGCCGTACGAAATTTATTAGCATTACAAGGGTGCAACATGATTTCAGCGGCATTTTAATAAAGTATGAAGTGAAATTCTATAGAGAAAGTTTGATAATATATCGATGTATTAAATATTGATCTGAAGGTAAAAAATTGGAAATATTCTGTTTATTAGGATAAGTAATACTAAACTTGTGAAACGTCTTGCAGTTCGAAACTTATCAATGATAAAGGTGTCAAATAATTTGAACGAAATTTCGATTGAGTAAGAAATGAATTTCTAAATAGAAATTTTCATGACAGTTTGATGTCCTAATAAATACAATTATATCAAATCATTAATGGTCTAAAGGTAAGCAATTGGAAGTATTCTATATACTTAGATTCATAGTATTGAAACTTGTGCAACATTCTAATTTATAGACATGTTAAAGGTGCCAGCTTCCTGTGCTGTGTTTAGTATTTTCTCGCACAATCAACTACTGACAATGCTTTTATAAATAATTTCCGAGATTTTGAAATTTCATGGAATTTATTGGTTGAATAATGGGTAAGCGGGGAAATTTTTGAACTAAAACTAATAATTCTGAAATTAATAGTTTAAGCTCTGTCGCATGACTTTGTAGCAAGATTTTATTTATTTAATTTTTAACATTTTCTATTTACATGATTTTGAAAATCGTGTAGAGTTTGTTCAATTATTACTAAAGGGGTAACAATGTTTGTGATGTGCTTATTTTTGCTGACAGAGAAGGGGAGGTTGAAAAGTACTTACGAAAAACTATAATGCTCCTTTCTTATAAAAGAAAAAAAACTTAAAATAAAAATATTGAAATAATGAAAAAAGGATCGGAAAAATTACGCATGAAAAGTTTTAAAATTTGAAATAAAAGTGCAATTTGGGTAAGTGAAGATATGGTAAAAACTTCTTCAAAAAGTTTATTTTAGTTCAAAATTTTATAAAATAAATAAATTTCTTTTTCGTTTTAAATTTATTCAAAGCATCAGTTTTTATTTTAACTCCTTTCATCCAACATTTACAAGCAAACTATGGCAAGTGTCGTTTGGTGACGATCTGGGGTTTCTTGGGTAGGGAAAGTAGTTAAAAGAGATGGGGGTCAGTTAATTTAATTCTAAAATTCTCACCATCGCTTTACTGCCGTGAAACTCAAAGTTATATCACAAAACGGGGGAGAGGTGTTGCAATTTACATGAACAGCATGGCTTGCTATTTTCCAAACCAAGGAAGGATATTCCAAAAACAGTTAAATTTATTATTAAACTTCTAATATTTCGATTTTATAAAAGCCCACGAATGCATTTAAGTATTCTAACTATGAAATGTTACTAAAAGGAAAAAAAATAAAAAATTAGAGTGTCTATCTTTCAAAACGTCAACTGAAAATCTCTCAACTGACACGAGACAAGCAACTCCCACACGACAACGGATGACTAATAACATGCATTTTCTTTGTTCAGCAATTGTTGTGTGAAGGCGGACACGATGATCCGAATTGTTTCCGGAATAGGAAACGAACTGGAAGCCTATTAAGGCCAGTCCTTCCCCTGCTGACAGGTGTGATGAAGTTCAGTAAATTACGCTTTTCCATCAACCTAAAAATTGCAGGGGAGTTGGCTCCCACCCCCCACCTTGTCTGTTAGGGGTTGACGCACCTGGTGTGGAAATACTGACACATTTATTAATGGTGACTGTTGGAGGGAGAGAATAATTTTGCTACGCTATGTTAATTTTAGGTGGGATAGGATGCTTGAGTTTCTAGCATAGTTCTCTGTTTTTCCCTAAATTAAATAGCTGCATTTCATCTTTCAAGCTTTGCACTTGGACTGAAAATCAATCAATGAACTGGTATACGATAGCGAAGTTTAATAAAAGGATTATTTTCAATGTATCAAAGCTATATATAATAATATTTAGTTTTAACGAAGGTCCACTATAACACATTGTTTATATGTTTAGTTTGTCGTTGCAATCAAATACGCATATTTAATTTTAAAGTACCAATACAAATTACTGGGATGTATTTGTTCAAGATAAGGCACAATCATTTGAAATGTAAGACAGGAATGTCTGAAAAGAGCAACAAGAGCAAGAAATTAAGGTGAATTGATGTTCATTTCTCAATTTTCGGCATTTATCTTTCGCTTTTCTTTTAGGTAAAATTATTTATTATATATGTTATTACATATATATATAATATATATATATATAAATATATATATATATATATATATATATATATATATATATATATATATATATATATATATATATATATATATATATATATATATATATATATATATATATATATATATATATATATATATATACAGTGGTGGCCAAAAGTGTGGACACTTTTTGAAAGTTTCATGTTTTTCAACTTTGTGTGTTTGTAGAATATATTAATTTTCACTTAAATACAAACGTTTATATATCAAATTGAAGGTAATTTAATGTAGATTTTAATAATAAATACAGTATTACAATATCTGTATTACAAAAAAAGTTATGCAATTAATAGTAAGATCTATCTTAGATTTGCATTTTTTTAAAGTGATACTTACACAATCAATACTTAGTAGGATAACCCTTAATTTTTATGACAGCTTTACAGCGTCTTTTCATCGAGTGAACGAGTGTTTGGAGTTCATCTTCCGTAATCACATGGTGCCAAGAATCAATTATAGCTTCACTTAGTTGTCTTTTATTGGATGGACGTTTTATTCGTACAAGAATTTTCAAACGTCACATTTCAAACATTTTCAATTGGATTGATATCAGGACTGTTTCCTGGCCATGGTAATATATCTATGCCTTTATTTTGAAAGCATGCTTTGCATACTTTTGCTGTGCGGCATGGAGCTGAATCCTGCTGAAAAATAAATGGTTTGTTGTTGGGGAAGAGATCCCTGATGGAAGGTATCAATTTTGGTTTCAGGACAGTTTCAATGTATTTTTTGGCATTCAGGATGCCAAATCAGGCCGAAAAAAATTCACAAGTGCTACTACCGATAGAAAAATTAAATGGCTATGCCTTCAGGATAGAAAAATGTCATCAGATGTCATTAGATGTGAAATGAATGCAGCTGGTATTGCAGTAAATTCAAAAACAATAAGAAGGTTATCAGGATTTGGACTACAAGCTAGAATTCCAAGGAAAAAACCATATTTAAATCAAAAGCAACGCGAAAAACGAGTTAAGTCGGGAAAAGAACACATTAAATGCTCAGAAAATCAATGGAAGCAAGTAATATGCAGCGATGAGAGTAAAATATCGTAATTTGGTAGTGATGGTAGAAAATACGTGAGACGTAGAGTAGGTGAAGCGCTTCATCCTGATTGCATTGAAGCAACTACTAAAAATCCAACAAATGTCATGATTTGGGCATGTATATCTGCAGATGGTGTGGGCCGAATTCAAGTGATTGATGGCATCCTGAATGCCAAAAAATACATCGAAACTGCCCTGAAACCAAAATTGATACCTTCCATTAGGGATCTCATCTCCAACAACACACCATTTATTTTTCAGCAGGATTCAGCTCCATGCCACACAGCAAAAGTATGCAAAGCATGCTTTTAAAATAAAGGCATAGATATATTACCATGGCCAGGAAACAGCCCTGATCTCAATCCAATTGAAAATTTGTGGCGACGTTTGAAAATTCTTGTGCGAAAAAAACGTCCATCCAATAAAAGATAACTAAGTGAAGCTATAATTGATTCTTGGCACCATGTGATTACGAAAGATGAACTCCAAACACTCATTCACTCGATGAAAAGACGCTGTGAAGCTGTCTTAAAAAATAAGGGTTATCCTACTAAGTATTGATTGTGTAAGTATCACTTTAAAAAAATGCAAATCTAAGATAGATCTTACTATTAATTGCATAACATTTTTTGTAATACAGATATTGTAATACTGTATTTATTATTAAAATCTACATTAAATTACCTTCAATTTGATATATAAACGTTTGTATTTAAGTGAAAATTAATATATTCTACTAGCACACAAAGTAGAAAAACATGAAACTTTCAAAAAGTGTCCACACTTTTGGCCACCACTGTATATATATATATATAAATATATATATATGGGTCATTCTCACAAAAACAGTCATTTTCATGTCCCCAGTATATTTTTTGTTTGGTTTACAGCTTACGAAAAAAAAAAAATTCAGGGAAAGTGTCCTTCAGAATGCAAGCTAACAAAAGAATAAAAATAAAATTATCAATTTTTATTTTTTATTTATTTTAGGTAATTGAAATATACCAATATGTCATTCCCTCACTTGTCCCCACTGCTGATTTAAAGAAAGAAAAAAATTGTTTCTGGAATAAATTTTTTTTTTTTACAAATTCGTGTTTTTTATTTCAGAATACTGAAATATAGAATTCAGAAAATCAATTTTAAATTTAATTTCTGATAAAAATATTAGCACAGCACTATTTTAAACTTTGTCCCCAGTGTTTCGCGTCATTCCCTCACAGCAATGTTCTTATCACCTGCAATCTTCTTAGAATAAAAATATTTTAATAAAAACTTCAGAAATTAACAACTGGCATCATAGAACAAAATTGCAGTATGTTTCCATCTTCAATTTAAAGAAGCTTTGCTGTGGAATAAATTTGAATGAATCAAAGCAGGTAAAATTTTTTACATTTGTCATTCCCTCATGTCATTTTTTAGAGTAAAATAAAATACAACTTCATCGAGAAAGTGGATAATTATATGTTGCTTTCTTGTATGAATATAATTGCATGTGATTGACTTCAGAAATTAATTAGGCCTAACTGTTATTTTCAAATTTTATTGAATTCGTCATTCCCTCACTAGTGTATAAAGTGAGGGATTGACGCTGAAGTGAGGGAATGATTCACGATGAGTATATTATCAAATTTCTTTTTGTTCAATCGTGCCAGCTAATTTTATTTCCCAAACCTGTAAAAACTATTAAATATATAAGACTAAATTATGATAAATATTAGATATACTTAGTATGTTATCATTTTCAAACTTTAGGTAGATGTAACTTAGATAAAAACATGTATTAAAATAAAATATCATTCCCTCACTATTAGTGTCATTCCCTCACTTTTTAAATAGTGAAAATAATTAATTTACTTATTAATTAATTTGAAAAATAAATTAAAAATTAATAAATTAATTTATTAAATTAATTAATTTATTTATTAAGTTAATTAATTAATTATTAATTATTATAAATTAATTAATTATAAATTAATTAAATTAAATATTAAGTATAATTCATAGGATATATACTTTCTTTATAATGCCATTACATATTTCTATTAATATAAAAAGTTTCAGAGCTTTTTATTCACTTTACTTTTTTGGGATTTTATGAACTTAAAAATGACAGTTTTCGTGAGAATGACCCATATATATATATATATATATATATTAGTTTATTTATTTAATTTTTTTTATTTTTAATGGCGGGCACTTGGGGGTTGTCCCATTGGCCACAGGAATGCCAGAACTGCTACTCTCTTCTCGTTATCCAGAGGGCACCTGGGCGAAGTCACGGCGGTGGAGCAGCATCGCCCACGTTACACAACCACAAACCCGTTTATAGGGCGGGTCACATTCACAAACAATCACACACAAAGGAGAAAGGACATAGAACACAGAGAGAAAGAAACACCCATGCCCTGAGCAGGATTCGAACCCGCAACCAGCTGCTCCGCAGTCAGGCACGCTAACCGCTCGGCCACCACGTCGGCAACTTGGCGTAGAAGCGGACTATTCGTATCTAGCCGTAATTGTTATATCGAACTTTTACTGAATTTCACCATTTTCAGTATATACAGAGTGCTCCATAATCACCCTTATTTTATATTTTTTTAAAAAAAGGAAGAGAAAAAAAAGAAATTATGCACATTAAGAATAATTAATATTGACAAAAATAATATCAAATTTTAAATAATCTGTATTGAAGAAATCCATACAAAGTATCGACACATCTTTGTTTATCAAGAAAAAAATAGAGTTATTGAAAGTCAATTAAAAGATTCCCAAGTCTCATTAAACAATCAAACTAATCTTGATTTTATTTCATCTCGCTTTCCATAGTAATGATTCAAGAGCTTCCATGTCACAATGGCTAAAGCACTAAGCAGTGTAATATGGAAATGAGGTCTACTTCCTGTCGCATCTTGAAATCTACCCAGTTTCAGATCGATAGGTGCCATCAGCTCTTTTGGAATATGTGGCGGCTGGTGCACAATGCTTATCACATTGCCATTAATGCATATCATCATGCCGATGGTCAAAAAATTTTGTGGCCTTTGTCCAAAAACCAGCTGCTAAGGAAATGCTTTTACTTTTGCTAGTGATTCATTTGATTTTAATACGTGGTGTTTCTGGTTAAAAAAAAAGGGGGGAGGGGAACATCACGAATTCGATGTAAATGTAGGGAAAATACTGTTCCAGAAAATTACAAAGTACTTACTCAAAAACAATACTAAAGGAACAGTTTGACATCATAACTATATATTTTGAAAAAGTCTACATTCATTTATCATTTATACATTGGCTCTTTAATGCAACGTAGTGTGTTTTGTTTCTTCCTGAATTTAGTACTATTCTATGACTCTAAATATGTGAATTTTTTCCACTTCATGTTTGAAGAGGAATCTGAAAACATGAATTAAAGGAAGGTGACTATTGTATACCCTGTTTATATGATATAAAAAGTGAAGATGAAAAAAATGACGAAATAATTGAAAGAACATGTTAAGCTACTACACCAAACCGCCAGATTATAGGTAAATTGTTCTCGTACAAGGCATCCTAATCGTAATATAAGTATTTTATTTCATTTATTTTTTTAATGTGAGTTCTCTGGATGAACATAAACGCCTATATTTTGATTTTATATTAAGCTGTGGTTTTCAAACTTAGCCCTATTTAATATTTCAATACAAGTAAACAAGAGGCCATGCCGCAAAATTATATTTTATAATCGGCATTGAACAGCAAAGCAGACTCCGAGTTTGCATCTATCAATATTCCACTGCATAATCTTGTAACTTTGAACCAAACTCAGAAGACAAGAAAACTCTTGAATCAAGCATTGGGGCAATTAATTTTATTTATTTTAGATTTATTTATCTCTCTATCTAAAATTACGTTACATAGACAGGTATTAAAAAAAAGTTTAAAAAATTAGACTTCTAAATGGTAATTTATAACACAGAAAAAGCAATTTCTTATTCAATATTATTTAATGAACATAACATTGGAAAACAAAGTTTCGGTCTCGAGTTTTCAATTACTATTTTTTAGTTCCAATTATGCACTTTCATTCATTTAATACTTTTATTCATTTAATACTTTTTTGATTAAAAAATGTTTCTTGCATCTATATCTAATCTGGAAATGAAGTATAAGCACGAATAAGTTAATTCCTTTCATATGAATAAATGAAATTTTCATGGTGATGATTATTTATCAATGTTTTACTTCATTTTATATATACGTGAGCATCAACTTACCGACCGACTATATTAAATAAATTGTTAAGGAGGAAATATCTAGGCAACATAAAACGTTATTAACTTTATAGTAATTTAATTTTAGTATTTTATTTTATTATTTTTCACTAAATGCAAATACTGCACAAAGGAATGAAAAGATTTAATAACTAGATCTACTATAAATATATTATAATTTGATTATTTCATATAGTTTCTGCTTATTAAATCCGTGCAATTCAACTGGCAAGTAGAAATTATGATATTCTTTTCTTCTTTCATTTTCACGTTCAACATTAAATAAGTGAAGATGAATAAAGTAAGAAAATTTCATTTACTGAATGGGACTACAATCAATTTTGATAATATTTTATTTAAATGATGTTTAATAATAATTTGATTATTTTCTATTAAGGCCACATTTTTATGTTTTTGTACGAAAAATGAATCTTACCAGAAGGGAGAAAAATATAGTTTCTATGAATTGTATTTGTGCTAAATAATATTCTTATTACGCATTTGTTAACAAATTTTAATATATATATATATATAATTCAAGTCTTTCTATATTAGTTCATAACTTAAAATATATTTTGCGTAGTAAATTTAAGACATAGATATCTTTGTTTCTCAAAGAGCCATAAAAATCAATATTCTAATTTTTTTCTGAAGTTACAGAGTAAGTTTTTTTCTGAAGTTATACGAAAAATGGATCTTACCAGAAAGGGGAAAAATCTAGTTTCAGTCAATTGTATTTTTTATTTTATTTTATAACCGTCGTTGAACAGCCGACCCAATTTCATGGGTTTACGACTACTTACGTTCAACTCCGTAGCCTTGTAATTTTGAACCAATCCAGAAGACAAGGAAACTCCTGGATCAGTACCCCCAGAGGTATTGATTTGTTGTGGGAACATGGAGGACTTTGAGACTTGACAGATTTAACGTGCATCAGTCACCATTTACCACACGGGGAGTCTTCGGCCGGCGAGGATCGAACCCACGACCTCTTGGATATGGGCCCAGCGTCCTACCGACCAGGCTATCCCGGCCCAATGAATTGTGTTTGTGCCAATTAATATTAATATTATGATGTCAATAAATTTTGATATATTATATTACTGAAGCGTTTCATAGCTTAAAATAGATTTCGCATAGTAATTTTAAGACATAGAAATCGTTCTTTCACAAAGAGCCATAAAAAGTTAAAATTCCAATTTTTCTTAAGTTATTGGGTAATAATTTATGGAAATGTACTTATTAATGCAATCCCAAAAATTCCCTGGAGTCTTTATGGAGCCATATGTTAATACAAATTGAGATGTTCCCTTTTCGGCTGACGAGAAATATCTTGCAACCAATTACCTTTCAGAATCTCTAAATAAAATGCGGGACAACCCGAATTTACGTATTGCAATCTTCATGGCTACAACACTGCTAGCCCAATACTATCAATCCTTCTCTGAAGAAACAAAACCGAATGTGAACTATAGAAACCGTCAACGTAAAGTGAGAAATAAAGTGTCATCTAAAATCATAAAACGTCTATTTATTTGAAATAACCCTATTTTCAGTAAATTGATAGGCATTAAATAACATTTAAAAATATGAAAAATGAAGATTAAATGAAAAATTCAAAAATCTTCCACCTTTTTAATTTCTAGGGATTTAAATATGCTCCCAGCAATGGATTATATTGCAAAGATTGCAGCACAAATCCTAAAGACAAGGAATTCGTTGAGTCAGAGGCCATTCAGAGGCCATTCGCAGCTTTGTTCTTTTATCTCTCAACAGGAAGAACAGACCCGAAATTAATAGTTCGTCACCCAAGAGTAATAGGAAAAAGATTTCAACATAACTTTAATTTTAGCGTTATTCCGAATAACAGCACATTTCATTAATTGAAAATCAGATAGATTAAGAATTCAAATTTAGAATCTTCTTTTCGCGAAAAATATTGTTCAATTTAAATCAAATATAAAAAGCGAATATTAAAATTAATTTCGAACATAGTTTTCAATTGTGTTCTGATCTTATCAAAAATGTTGTAATCTAATCTCTATTTCCAAACCAACAATTCATTCTTATTTATAGATAAACTTACGATACTTCTCGAAAACTATTAACTGGAACAATCTCATGAAGAAAATTCTATTATGTTTACATCTAAAAGGTTCTGGGAGTGTTTAGAGCTTAGTACAAAATCAGACGATTAACTTATAGCTCGCTTAGGGGGAAAAATACTATATATTAATATATTGGTTCAAATCATAATTAAAATGAATAAATAAAATTTAAAAAAAAACCGAAAGTAAAAGTGCAAAAATGAATAAGAGGCAAAAAATAAGTGAGGTAGAGCGAAATAATATGTGATGAACAACATCACAGATTTTTAAATCATTCAGATCCAATATCAATTCATAGAAAAAAACTTAACTCAGCTTACTTTATTCTGAAAGGATATATTTTATACTTATTTTTAATATTTTTTAATCAAAATCTTATCTCTGTAGTAGTATTGAGGAACAACTGGAGAAAATCAAATTCTCTTATTATTATAGATATGTTTATTTTTATGAAATAAGGGGGGGGCACATCGAGAGGGAGAGATATAATGTGAAACAGACACTTAAAACAAAGGCGTAGCCGCTGGCAATGGAAAAGAAGAATCGAACACGAACGAAAGAAAAGATATGTTCTAAACAGGTTGTTGTTTGCAGACATCTCACTCTGTTTTCTGTACCTATTGACAACCTATCATTTGATATGCCGGTGGTCTAAAAGAACTAACGTTACCACTTGACAAACCACAAAAATGGCATTTACTAGTGCGGTAAAAAATCGAACCTTCTCTCGTGAAGATTTGGATTAAAGAACGCAAAACAAATGGTACATCAAATATTCCTATCTTTCCCCTAATATTAAAAAGTAAATCCATTAATCAATTTTTAAAAGTCACTAAACTAATAATTTAAAAAAATAAAAAAGGTTCTTTCGGCACTTATCAGTAACAGGGAACATGTATTGGTAACAGCCTTTCCGAATTATCGCCAACGTTATACGTTAATCATTTGATCTAAAAATACAAATTTAAATATTGCAATGCACGCCAAAAGCATCGATATTGAACAATATATCTGAATAATATTTTTTTTAAATTCCACCCATTTATATTATTTTACATGGGCCAATATTTCTTTAACCAAACAAAATTTATCATCCTCACAATAACATTATATTAAAATATTAGCATTACGCACAATATTTACGCTATTATTTTTTTGATAAGTTATGCAACAGGTTAATCACGATATTATCGTATTCGATAATTATATTTATAATTAATGATCACGATATTATCGTGTTCAATACATATACTTACATCATTAATGGCCAGGATATTGTCGTAAATCACATATTAAAATATTACGGTAGCCTAAACGTCGAATTTGAAATTAATAAGATCTTTTTTAAAAATTACGTTTCAATCAAAACGTGTAATTTAAAAATGTTTTGTTTCTTAATTTTATTTCAGAAACCAAAATCATTATCGAAATTTTTGATGAACTTAGTCCCTTGATGTACCTTGTAATTATTTCAATTGGTTTATGTAAATGACTGGTAATTTTGTGCTAAGTCACTCAAAATAAATATTAAATGAGGAAAAAATTATAAGCTTCAAAATAAGAGGTGGAACAAAAATTGATGTTTCATAACTCCATAACTAATGTGGATTTTTTATTAGAACAAAACATAGAACATATATTATTAAGAAATTGAAATAACAGTGATTTTATTCGTAAAACAAATAAAAAATTTCGTACTTAAAAACTTTACAAGAATTGAGGAAGAAGAAAAACTACTAAACAGTAACTAAATGCTTTACATCTGTAAAAGCATGATTCCCCCCTCCCCCCGTCTGTTCCCGAACAGGGGTAGGGCCAAATCACATATACGTGTTCATGCCTTAATTGGGCGGGCATCCAGTCACTTCTGTTGGAGTGACATCTTCATTAGGGGTTTGTTTTACAGTGAGGCGTTATAGGGTATTCGTTCTAAGTTTTCCAGTTGAAATACGAAACTCCAAAAATCATCGTCCATTTGTGTCTGCTAATAACTTTCTAACATATCTGATATTACTTGTTGAGATAAATTTACATAGATAAAATATAAGGGAAGCATGTGCGTTTACACATGATGTATCCAAGATACAAGCTGGGATTAACTCGAGAGAGTTAATAATTAAGTGATAAATAAATCACTATATTATAAATTTCATATCATACTTTCTTACCTAAATCAAGCAGGTAACTGAAAAGAAATAATTCAATCAAGAAAAATGAATTAAGCTATAAGATAATTACTGCCGGCACGTGGGCATAAGACCGGCGCGTGATCTAAAAAAAGATATATAGTGGAAGCTAAAAAAGAATAGTGAATCCTAGTGAAAGAGAATATTTTAGAAAAAATAACATGGCTCTAGAAAGAAAGACAGAATCAAAATTATAGACAACTTACATAATTTATTGGAGGAATCAAACAACACTAAATACAGTGGTGCAAACACCACATCTTGAAGAAAAGAATTTTACAATTCTGTAAACGTGGTTTTAAACTTTCACAACGATGAATATGGAATTAAAACACAAGGAAAATTCCTTGCCCCTGAGTAGAAATTATTTTCTTGCCTACCACATTCAGGCCAGGACAAAAAAACTCTCTCTGAAGGAATTAGGGGGGCAAGCCCCCTAATCCTCGTGAAAAACTACAAAAGAATATCACCCACACATTCTTTGTTCAAACAATCCATCTCTCCCAGCCGCAGTTGCCACACCTGAAAAACAGTTCTAGAAAAAGTCTTTCTACTTGTCTTAGGGCTCTTTTCCACTGCTCCGCCTCTCTCACAAGGCAGTTCTCACTGATTGAGATTCAAGTCAAAGGCAGTTCTCACTGATCGAAATTTATGTCACCCTTCAGGTGTAACATTTCTCCTTCTTAGAAGAAAAAAAAAGTTTAAAAAAAAATTGTGTTCTTCCAATAATAGATATAAGTTGAAATCTGGAGTAATTCATAATACATTAAAGTAAACATCTAACCTCAAAATACTTGTCAACCAATGTTTCAACAAGTTATAATATTCCTGGAATAAATATACACATATACAGTCATTGTAAGTTGCTTCTGTCTTTTATATAAAAAATTATTATTATTTATTTCCCTCACTCTCTTTAAAAAATATATATACAGTTCAAAATATTTTCACTTCTCTAAAAAACATATACACTTCACTACCAGAGAATAATGGAAAATCTATTGTTAGTTGTTGCTGCACAGTGTGTTAACAAAATTTTAAAGAACACTTTTACATCATTATCTATAAGTTGTTTCATTTCCCTTCATTATCACATATTTTTTTATATATACTCTCTTTTTCTAAGATTTACATAGCAGGATATTAAATAAATGTAGTTGACACCATAATTACAAAAGAATTTGCTATCACAGGGATAAATAAAACACTAATAAATGGATATAAAATTGAATATGGCTATAAGAAAATAACCATGAAAGAATTTAATATTTTTGAACAGGATTATTCTCTATTCAGTGAAATTTGGACCAGCCACATAGCACTAAATACAATTTTATGGCCACTAAAATTTAAAAAAAAATGCTATTCAAAAAACATCACAATTTCAAGTTTAAAAAATTTATCCATTTGAGTTTTATAAATTTAAATTGCAAGTTGTAATCATCAAAATCAACTAATCATTAACATTTAATAAGTCTAAATTACTCCTCTTAATTCACTTTTACACATTAGTATTCAATGCTAATGTCATGTTCTTCTCTATTTATATCATCTTCCAAATTATTTCTTAGCACTTCCTTTTTGAAAAGCTTGCTTACATGGAATTTTTTGAACATGTCTCTTTGTCCATCCTTGATGTGAATTAAGTAATTGTTATTTCTAAACTTTTTTGTTATCCTAAATGGACCTTCATATTTGGGTTCAAGAGAGTTAACACTAGAATTTATTTTTAAATAAATTGTGTCGTCACATTCAAATTTAGGAGTAGGTCTACCCTTAATATATTTCTTATGTTGTTCGAAATACTTATTCTCATTTAGACTTACAATTTCTCTAGTTTCTGATATATGTTCTTTTAATTTTTTGATGTAGTTGGAAGGGGTGTCTTCATTTACAACATTAACATTTACATTTAATGGCAGGTTTAGGTTTCTACCAAAAAATAATTCCGCAGGAGTATATCCTGTGACCACATTCACTGAATTATTATAGTGCAGTTTGAAAAACAACAACTTTTCAGTCCATTCCCAAGTATTGTTACACATTGAAGCAATTGCTTCCTTTAAAATTCTGTGAGATCTTTCCACTAATCCATTGGATTTTGGGTAATAATATGAAGTCTTTCTATGCTCAATATTTAAGGTTTTCAAAAAAATTTCAAACTCATTAGAAGTAAAATTGGTACCATTATCACTAATGATTCCCTGAGCTAATCCAAATTTAGAAAAATAATTATTTAAACAAGAAATTATATTAGATGATTTTACATTGGTTAAGGGTATAGCTTCTAAATATCGAGAATAATTGTCAATGATAGTCAATATGAAATTTTTGTTGTCAAGGGACCTAGGTAGTTTTCCAACAACATCAATAGACAAGATTTGTCCAACACTGAGATTACTTTTTTCAATAAATTTTGTTTCTGTATTGTTTGCTTTAGGTTTATTTGCAAGACAAGCATCACATGCCTCAATAAAATTTTGAGTATCAGCTAACATACCATACCAAGAATAGTTTCTCTTCATTAAATTGTATGTTTTAAAAATACCAAAATGGGTGGCATGAGCTGCTTTAAGTATTTCACCTCTAAGAGATATGGGTACAAATATCCTATTAATAGTTTTATGAGGATGCTTAGGAGGTTTAATTCTTATCATGAGTACACCACTATCATTCAAAAAAAATTTTTTAGTTGTGAATTTATCATTGATTTTAAGTTTTTCTAAAATTTCCTTAGTCTTTTTACAATTTTGTTGACATTTAATTATATTCTCAATTTTAAGATTATCATTTACCTCAAATATATTAAGATTATTCACTACAGTTTTAGTAATGGGCACTCGAGAAAGATAATCAGCAGGATTTTTTAAGCCTTCTATATGTTTAATTTGATAATTGAATTCCTCAAGATACATTAACCACCTGCTTACAATTTCGGGTTGTTTCTCCAACTTAATATGAAATGTTAATGCCTTAGCATCAGTTAAAATTATGAATTCTTTTCCATAAAAATGTTGATGAAAGTGTTTGACTGAATCAACAATAGCTAAAAGCTCTCGCCTAATGGATGGGTATTTTGATTCTGCATAAGTTAATTGTCTGGAGTAAAATTCAATAGGTACAAATTTATTATTGATCTTTTGCAATAAAATGCCACATAATGAACTATTAGAAGCATCAGTTACAAGATAGAATTTTTCATCTTCAATTATATTTTTGATAGTAGGTTTAAGTAATAACTGCTCTGATATGAATTCAAAAGCTGTTTGACATTCTTTACTCCAATTATACTCAACATTTTTCTTAGTTAGGTTTACAATGGGTTTAACAATCTCAGAAAAGTTATAAATTAAATGCCTAAAGTAATTAACCATGCCCAAAAATGTTTGGACCTGTTTAACATCTTTCGGTACAGGAAAGTTAACTATTTTTTTTACATTATCAGGAGCTGGTGAAAAACCATTAGCATTAAGATTAAAACCTAAATATGTAATTTCAGATTTGCATATCTGAATTTTAGCTGGATCTAACGTTAAGTTGAATTTTTTTAGTCTATCAAAAACTTTTACTAATAATCCTATCATTTCCTCTATGGAATTAGCAGCAATTACAATGTCATCTAGAAAAAATTGAACATTGGATCCTTTAATGTCATCTAAGCACTTAGATATAAGATTATGAAAATAGGATGTACTGTTTCGGGAACCAAATGGTAATCGAGTAGGTTGAAAGTTACCAATCTCACAACAAAATGCAAGTTTGGACCTATCTTGCTCTTGCAGTTGCAATTGAAAGAATGCACTTTTTAAATCCAGAACAGTATATAGAGCTTTACCAGAAATACTATGTAAGATGTCATTAATCTTAGGTAAGCAGATTTTAAATGTCTCAGTTACAGAGTTCAATAAACGATAATCAATTACCATGCGAAATTTTTGAACATTAGGGTCATTTACATAAGGTTTCTTTTTTACAAAAATTACAGGAAAGCAGTAGCTCGAAGATGATGGTTCAATTATGCCTGCATCTAATAAATTTTGAATTTCCCTTTTAGCAAAACTTTTGGCAATGTTGGGAATGGGATACGGTTTAGTTTGAATGGGAAATTGATGTAACAATTTAAATTCAGGTACCACAGCATTCGTGGAACCTAAAGTAGCATAAGATTTAGAAAACACCTCAGAATTATTCATTAAAATTTTAAGTATCTTATTTGCATCTTCCTCATTTAAATGTTTTACATCAAAATCATTAGCCTGAATTTCTTTTTTTCTTAGTTCATGAATTTCTTCCAAGTTTAAATTATTAATTTGGAGTTGTTTCCCTTCAGTAGGTCTAATTATATCCTCATCTTTAATTTTGTATACTTTTCCAATTTTAGTACCTTTGTTTACAATTATTTTTCTATCAGTATTATTCTCAATAATAGTTGCAAAGTCTTTATCATTAACTACATTAATAGATTCCTGAATAGTATATTTAAGCTTATTTACATTTGGATGAAATAAAATTTGTTTACAATTTTCAATACCCTGAGATAAACTAAGTTTTATTAATGTTTGAACATTAGGTTCAATAATGATCTTCTCAGGTGCATAAGCAAATATATCTTTAGTGATTTGTACATTATTAATAATATTATTTATAACACAAGGAGTATCTTCAAAAAAATCAAAAGATTCGTGTCCCATGATCAACTTTTTATTGGGTATGTCCAAGATAATTTTATTATGTTGGATAAAATCATATCCCAATATAATCTTATATTTGTAACGCCAAGAATTTTGAGTCACAAAAAATGTATTATTAAACCATTTAGACTTGATTTTAAATTTGGAAGATATAGCTGTCATGTATGGTACAGTATTATTGTCCAATGTGTGTATTCGAACAGATCTAGATAAGTAGTTGACTTTAGTTTTTTCTTTTATTGTATTTACAGTTGAGGGATCAATTAGACTGAGATTTGCACCAGTGTCCAATAAAGCAGGTATAGATAAATCATTAAATTTTAAAATTATGATAGGAAGAGAGTCCGTATTCTTTTCATCATTACAGGTCATTAAATGCTTATTAGGTATATTAATTTCCTCATTATTTTCTTTATCACAATTTATCATTAATTCTTCCTTCTTTCTATTCACTTGATTACTGTTACTAATCTGTTCATTTATTATTTGATTTTGTTCTGAATTATCTTTATTTTGATTAACATTAAAATTATAATTTTCACATTGAATTTCAGCATCTCTTTTACCTTTATTTTTTTTGTCACAAAATTTTTGATTTGAATTTTGCTTATTTGTGTTTTGTTTACAAATTTTTTTTTGATCAATTAATACATTAACATTAGAATTGGTTCTTGCAGACATTAATTTCTTCCAATTACTACAAGAACCATTGACTAGTTTAAATTACCTCGTCTGTTATTATTACTATGATTGCCCCTATTCCTAAAATTTCTACCAAATCCTCTTCGAAAATTTGTTCTATCATACGGTTTAAACTTCCTGTTATTATTTCTATTTACATTGGTTGGGTAATACCAACAGTCAGTCGTAAGGTGTCTTTTGCAACAAATGTGTCAAGAAATACTCTGTGAGTTAGATGCATTTGATTGAGCAATATTATTTACAGCTTTTACATTAGATAAATTCTCAATTTTTTTTGTTAATTCCTCAATTCTCTTATTACTTTCAATTTGGCTTTTGAGCATCAACTCTATTTCAGTCGATTTTGTCAGATTATTAAGATGATGATCATTTAAATTTAGAGCATTTTCAACATCCTTTGCAATTTTACCTATTTCTTGAAAATTAGTAGCACCTCTCTTCATCACCTCTACTCTAATATCGGGTCTCATGCTATCCAGAAGTTTTTGAGATTTCATTTTAAGAGCCAGATTTAAAGTCTCACTATTACTATCCCTGTTTATCTCCAAGTATTCATTCGTAGTCCTATCCACTTCCTCAATTAAATCTCTAATAGATTGATTAGGTTTTTGACTCAATGAGTTAAATTTACTCTGTGATTCAGCAAAGTTAGTTTTTTTTGAAAATTTTTCTTTCAATAGTTTAACTAATTCATTGTACTCGTCATCTGGGTTGATTTTAGCCTCGCTTATTACTTTTAACGCGTTACCTGACAGATTTAATTTTAAGATTAAAGCTTTTTTCCTGATGTCCCACTTCTCTAAATCAGCAATTTGTTCAAGATTATTCAAAAAGAAATTCAAATTTTCATCTATAGTACCGGTAAAGATTTGCAAAGAGCTGGCTAGAGAATACATATTTTTAGCCATATTAATTTTTAATTACATACAATACACACATATAAAACAAATTACTTAAATATAAGTATACACTGTTAAAAATTTAAAATCAACTGATACTTATTAATTTTGTATGAGACATATTATTTCCTATATTTGTATTCATTCATTTTCATTGTATCGATAAAATACATAAGATCTCATATTTAAAATAAATAATGTATACAAAATTAAAACCTTGACAATTATTTAAAAATTGTCAGCATTATTTACATCACAAAAACAATGAAGAGAGTGAGAAAAATAAATGATTAATAAAATATTGATTATAAATATGAATTCAGCCATGAATTAAATTTAAGTTTAATGCCAAAATCCTAAGATTCACTGAGAAATTAAACCAGGTTCGAAAACCAAAACGGCACCACATGATATTACTTGTTGAGATAAATTTACATAGATAAAATATAAGGGAAGCATGTGCGTTTACACATGATGTATCCAAGATACAAGCTGGGATTAACTCGAGAGAGTTAATAATTAAGTGATAAATAAATCACTATATTATAAATTTCATATCATACTTTCTTACCTAAATCAAGCAGGTAACTGAAAAGAAATAATTCAATCAAGAAAAATGAATTAAGCTATAAGATAATTACTGCCGGCACGTGGGCATAAGACCGGCGCGTGATCTAAAAAAAGATATATAGTGGAAGCTAAAAAAGAATAGTGAATCCTAGTGAAAGAGAATATTTTAGAAAAAATAACATGGCTCTAGAAAGAAAGACAGAATCAAAATTATAGACAACTTACATAATTTATTGGAGGAATCAAACAACACTAAATACAGTGGTGCAAACACCACATCTTGAAGAAAAGAATTTTACAATTCTGTAAACGTGGTTTTAAACTTTCACAACGATGAATATGGAATTAAAACACAAGGAAAATTCCTTGCCCCTGAGTAGAAATTATTTTCTTGCCTACCACATTCAGGCCAGGACAAAAAAACTCTCTCTGAAGGAATTAGGGGGGCAAGCCCCCTAATCCTCGTGAAAAACTACAAAAGAATATCACCCACACATTCTTTGTTCAAACAATCCATCTCTCCCAGCCGCAGTTGCCACACCTGAAAAACAGTTCTAGAAAAAGTCTTTCTACTTGTCTTAGGGCTCTTTTCCACTGCTCCGCCTCTCTCACAAGGCAGTTCTCACTGATTGAGATTCAAGTCAAAGGCAGTTCTCACTGATCGAAATTTATGTCACCCTTCAGGTGTAACAATATCGAATTAAATGGATGCTAAAATTTTTAAATGATAGATACATTTTGTTAAAAACGAAAAGAATTATTACGAAGGAGTATAAATATAAACAAGTTAAGTGTTAATAAGTTTTAAAATTTCCAATATGAAATAAAAGTTACATTTAGGAATTGGAAAAATCAGAAAAATATTTATTCAAGAAGTTTCTAAATTAACATAATTTTTATTTAAATTTTTTTACAGGATTTTCAATAAACATATTTTTTATGCTTTTTTCATTTTTTCTTATTAATTTAGCTCAAAATAAGAGAAAAAATTATATTAAAGCATTTAAATAATTAATGGTATGAAATACAATAAGGAACACCAATATTTTTTTTTTTCAACTTCAAAAATAAAATCTTTCAAACATAACCTGCTTTTTCAATCAATAGTTTAAAATTTCTTTAAAATTTGCATTTATTTGTAGTTACTTAAATCTATCAGAAACAGTTATTCATCATAGAAATTTCTTTAATTTACAAAATCAATTATTAATACATTTTAGAAAATTAATGAAATTTTTTTTCAAAAAACTCCATTTTCAGGGCTTAATATTTTAGTACAGATATAATTCTGATCATCTAACAGATTATTTTAGTAACTATTAGACTGCTTTTCATAATTAAAAAATACCAAAATATATATTTGCTTGCAATTAGAGCGTCAGGAAAAAGGAGACACCAGTGTTCTATTTGCGTCAAAGGGTTAATTACATATCTGCAGTAACAGTAAAAGCGAAAAAAAGGGGTGTAGTGACTTTCTGACGTGACTTTCTGAAGGCGTTTGTAATTTATATATATTATAACTTTTTGCATTTTGTTTTCGATTCTATTAGTATTATTATTTTATAAAAAGGAGTGAGGATTAAATTACAGTGGCCAAACATGGAGGCGAAGAAAGCAGCAGTTAGCACTCAAAGAAATGAACCACGCAGGGGGTCTGGTAGAAAATTAAGACATTTTCTTTTACAGCGTCTATCGTATCATTATAATCAATTACCAGGCGCGCCTACTTTCTTTTCTAAAAAAGAAAAATCTTTGCGTTGAGTTGTGTAGGATTAAAACATATCAACCCAAATATGAAGAGGGGAAAAAAATGAGAGATAGCAAATTTGTTTTCAAAGTGTATAGAAATAGGTCCCACCCTTCGTAAGGCTACAAAGAAAATTACAGTTTATGATGGGGAGGGGGGGAATTGGGTGTGTTCTTATTTTTGAGTTTACATAGTTAATCTAAGATGATATTCGAACTCACTCTCTCAACAAATATTTACTCAACTGATACATTTTACATTATACGTTGGTGGACACTTGTATTGCTTTTTTTCAGGTGAAAAAAAAATATATATACAGTGGAGCTCGGTTTTACTTTTTCCGTTTGGTACGTTATCCAGCTTCCTGCGTCATTTTTTTCTGGTCCGTGAAAATTGCCTATACCAATTATGTTAAATTATTCTGGATTTTAGGCTATCCTATTAAAGAAAATACCGTTTCATACGTTTTTCTAGGACATGTAAATCATTTTTTTCCCTCTATTGAAGCCCAAACAATTTTTTTCTGATTTTTCTTTTTTTCCTTCTTCTTCTTAAAAAAAGAGAAGAAAGATGAGACTTGTTTGTAGCTTTTCTGGCATTCTTTCTATCTTATTGTCTTCTTGTCTGTGAGAGGGGATTTACCCCCTGAGTCAAGATCAGATCGGTGGTGGTATAGGCAAAGCACGGGAAGGGTGCTTAAAATAAATATGTGAGTTTAAATTGTAAAATTTGCAAGTGGAATTTTTCCAGCTTTCTTCAACTTTTGAATCTTACAATTATCCAGCCATTTAAAGAACGATGCACAAAGAAAGGTTGGGTAATCATTGTTTTTCTTGATTCCGATTACCTTAAGATGTTTCGAAAACAAAAATAAATGTTCTGGAAACTCTGAAGTTGATTTCTACAGTGTTAACTAAAATGCAAAAGGGTTTCATAAAAACTTCTTAGGGTTAATTGCTTCTCAATATTCAACGGAAATATTTTCTCTTTGGAATAAAATGGTATGTCTGAAGATTCCTCCGAAGTCGATGACGCGTATATCGAGTGCAAAGCACATCCCACTATTTTTCCATTCCTTCAATATCTGATTTATTCCCTGCTCCCTTTGATAGCGATGGAAACAATGAAAATATTGGAGCATAAATCCACAACTAATCAAATGCTTGAAAGCATAAAAACTCTGGAGCATGTGCTTGTTTAAGCCATGAAGCAAATTTGCAAACAATTAAGGTACTGAGAGGGATATTATTAAAATTGTATCTAGAAACAAAACAAAAAAAACATGCGAAGATTCCGCATTTTTTCTAGAAAGTTCATCTTGTAAGCGTCAAATTTTGAAAAATATACTTTCTTCTTTTTTTACCTCGATTTTATGTTATTCGCGTGTTTCTCAACACAGGTCCGATGGAAAATGTAAAATCGGGGTTCTACTGTATATATAAATTAGAGAATTTTATATGAACGTATTATAAAAGAAAAATTAATCAAATAGGTTTGGGATATATTTATAGGTAAAAAAATAAATCGCTAAGTTCAAGAGGCTTTTGTTATTGTAATAGAATTAAATTACTATAATTTTTTTTCTAATTAAGTGAAGAACCATTTTTTTTTCATTTAAGTTAACATTTACAGATATTACGAGAAGAATGTTAGTTTTGTTTATAATATCTCTTCTTTCGTTCAATATTTTATTTCGATATATTGAAGGTTCAATATATTGAAGGCGTTGCGAAATCATTGTTTGTAACAACCACGAAGAACCAATTGAACCAAAGAAGGTAAACCATCGAGAAAAGCTATGAAGAGAAATAATAGTAGGAAGCATTCATGATGCCCTTACATGAAAGAGTAATGCTTATTGCCAGATAACGATTTGTATTGTAGTTTGATGTTTTTAATTCATTAACCGGTGTTTCCAGCACTGATGCTTTTTAAGCTTAGTGGCCATTGCTTGGTATTCCCTACTCTGATACTTTTTTTTCAATTTTAAGGACCTTTGACCAGGACTCTACATTGATGAGTTCTAAATTTAAAAGCTATTGCCCGGTATTCCCTAAACTGATGCTTTCTAAGAGAAAAGGCTATTCCCTGGTACTCCCAACTCTAACATTTTATCTAATCTAAATCAGTATTTAGAACTTTGAAGTCCGTTCAGTATTTAGAGTCCATTCAGTATTTAGAAATTCATTAAAAATGCTGCAAAATGCTCATAAAGGAAGAAAAAAATTACAAAATTATCAGTGCTGCCAATTTTCTATGCTTTGCGGGAAAATTTCTTATAGTGCTGGCAAATTGTATGCTTTAAAGTGGGATTCTTTGTTCCGTAAATTTGATTTAACATTAATTTTTCAAACCTTACACGAGGGGCCGCGATAGCCTGGTCGGTTGGGCACTGGGCCCATGTCCAAGAGTTCGTGGGTTCAATTCCCGCCAGCCGGTGTAGTAAATGGTGACTGATGCACTGTGACACAAATCTGTCGAGCCGCAAAGTCCTATATGTTCCCATAACAAATCAATTCTTCTGGAGGTACTGATCCAGGAGTTTCCTTCTCTTCTGGATTTGTTCAAAATTACAAGGCTGCAGAGCTGAACATTAGTTGTTGTAAACCCAAAATTGGTCGACTGTTCAACGACGAATGGGGACAAAAAACCCGCAGGAGAATGATTCAAAAATTCATATAGAAAATTGTTTCTTCAAATTCCTTCTTGGCAAGGCTTATAAAATGTTTGCGAAATTAATCAAAATTCTGAAAATTTTTGTTTCCTTTCATCTTTTTACCATTCAATAAAATATTTTACGCAAAGCGTAAGATTTGGCAGTCCTAGAACGGATATATTACACAATCTTGGCAGAACTATGTCTTGGCAGAAAAATAATAAACAAGACAAAACTCTGCCGCATTCCAATGATGGGACATCAAAGATATTTTGAAATGTTGAAACAGAAACATTATGAGAAGAATCCTTAGTTACTTTATAAAGAAGAAAACATGGAAAATTTCAAACTCTTTCGATACAATTTATGTTACACATTATTTACAATTTCGATACAATGCTTTTTGCTATTAGATTATACTGCAAGATTCCATGGTAAAGCGAATAAAAGTAAAACAAAGAATTTTCAAGGTTTTATTGTGTGCATTTGAAAGTCATAGGATTTGCGTTTCAGAAAACAGTAAGATATCGAAACTAGATTATTTTTTCTGATAAAGAAATAATTTGAATTTCTAATCATTTTTTTTGAAAAAAATATTAATATTTGTTATGATGTTCGAATACATTTTAAGAATATTAATTCTGTTACACCACTAAGTGTTTTACATTAAAAAATAAAAAGATTAAATTAATATATTTACTGAGTATAAGATTGCAGCATTAATAGTAGATTCAAAAGTTAAAAATTATATTATTCGCTTTTGAGTAAGGCATTTCATTGGCATGGTATTTACTTTTATCGCATGTCACATTTTTTTTTCTAGCCGTTTAAAAACTAAACAATACTTTTAAAGAGACATTCCTGTAATTTTTAAAGTGTCTATGCTTCTCGTGTCTTTAAATTATTAAACCAACTGACTTCATTTGATTTACTTTATACAGCTACACTATACTACTAATTAGAGAGTAAACACTTTCACGCATCTTTTAGAGTGTCCATGTTTCTCGGATCTCCAAATTATTAAACCGGCTAACTTCATTTGATCTGGCTTATACCGCTGCACTGTGCTAATTACTAAAAAGTAAAAATTTTCATTCATATTTTAGAGTGTACATGTTTCTCGGATCTCCAAATTATCAAACCAACCAACTTCATTTGATTTGGTTAAAACCACTACACTATGCTACTTACTAGAAAGTAAACACTTTCACAAATCTTTTTGAGTGTCCATGTTTCTCGGATCTCCAAATTATTAAACCAACCAACTTCATTTGATCTGGTTTATACCGCTACACTATGCTACTTACTAGAGAGTAAACACTTTCACGCATCTTTTAAAGTCTCCATGATTCTCGGATCTCCAAATTATTAAACCAGCCAACTTCATTTAATCTGGTTTATACCGCTACACTATGCTACTTACTAGAGAGTAAACACTTTCACGCATCTTTTAAAGTCTCCATGATTCTCGGATCTCCAAATTATTAAACCAGCCAACTTCATTTGATCTGGTTTATACCGCTACACTATGCTACTTACTAGAGAGTAAACACTTTCACGCATCTTTTAAAGTCTCCATGATTCTCGGATCTCCAAATTATTAAACCAGCCAACTTCATTTGATCTGGTTTATACCGCTACACTATGCTACTTACTAGAGAGTAAACACTTTCACGCATCTTTTAAAGTCTCCATGATTCTCGGATCTCCAAATTATTAAACCAGCCAACTTCATTTGATCTGGTTTATACCGCTACACTATGCTACTTACTAGAGAGTAAACACTTTCACGCATCTTTTAAAGTCTCCATGATTCTCGGATCTCCAAATTATTAAACCAGCCAACTTCATTTGATCTGGTTTATACCGCTACTCTGTGCTACTTACTAAAAAGTGAAAAATTTCATTCATATTTTAGAATGTACATGTTTCTCGGATCTCCAAATTGTTAAACCAACTAACTTCATTTGATTTGGTTTATACCGCTTCGCTTTGCTATTTACTAAAGAGTAAAAACTTTCACACATTTTTTAGAGTGTCCATAATTCTCGCATCTCCAAATTGTTAAAAAATCTGACTTCTTTTAATTTGTTTTATGCCGCTACATTATGCTACTGACTAGAGAGTAAAAATTCTCATATATCTATTAGAATGTCCATGTTTCTAGGCTAGTATCTCTACATTATTAAACCAACTGACTTCATTTGATTTAGTTTCGGCACTCTAGGTACTAGAATAAGATAATTATTTTGATAATTATAAATTTTCACTCAGCACTGTATGTGAGAAATAGCGCAAAGTTCTCGAGAAAAATTCAATTCGACTTGTGGTTTCCTAGTTTTACTGCTTACCGTTACGCTCCTGAGACATAAGGGAAAAAAATGAGTGAAAATGCAATTAATTATACGTCACGATGGTGTAAATTCTGAAACATCTTCATTCCCATCATAATTAAATCACGAACATCTTAATTTCAATGGGTGGTCCAAACTAATTAAATAACTTCTTCTATAACTTTTCTCTACTCTTCATATTTTTATGCCTTATTTTTCGCGCTTCTTAAACAAAAATTCTTTTTTTTTATTCCCCTCTAAAGGACCGCATCCCCATTGACTTCCTTGACCTTTGAGGTTGCCGGCATTTTTAACAAATTCTGTAAAAGAATGATAGATTGCAAGGAACCGTCAAGTTCGTTTAACACCTACGATAGGCAACTTGTGGATTTTTGGAATGATTCGTAAATTTTGGAGGCAATAATGGAAAAACAATTCAGGGAAGCATTGAGAATGTATTTCGTTTATTATTAAAAATAATTTTTTTTCCATAGCCAAGTGAAAATTCTAAGTCTAAAAAATTATATAACTCTATTGCAATAATAGGCCGGATATTTTAATCGATGAGAAAAAATGAAATTATCCAGTTCCAAGCAAATTTTAAATAATCACTAATAGAGAATATTTTCTTGATTCAAAGAAGAAAAAAAGATTGATGAAAATAATTACAACATGGCGTTTATTTTTACTAATCAAATGTTCGGATTTTCACCAAATTAAAAATTAGATAACGGATCAGTTTTAGAAAAACCTTTTTCTTTTCAAAGAGAGCTCTTTTCTAAATCTAATAGATCTTTATCCTTTCCAAAAGCATTTATCAGGAAAATCTTTCAAAATTATATAAGATTGTTTTAAATCAAAACGTAGAAAATCATAAATATTAAAAGCAACAGAAAGTTATCAAAGTAAATAGAGAAAATAAATTAATGGACATAAACTAATGTTTCTCAAAATTTATTTGGTCTCGAAGAAAAAAAAATAATTCAGAAGCACAATTTTAACACTTTAATTTACATCTACAATATTGTTGAAAAGTTGTGCATTTTTATGAGTCCAAACAGTTCAACGCTGAAGTGCATATATATAGTGAAGTGCATATATAACTGTTTTATTATTGTACTTTTAAACCTAAACCGCGTTTTAATTCACGCCGGTAAGTTTGATTTCCTTTTACATTTTTCTTTTATTTCATGATTTTTTACAACATAAGGTTTTTTGCGATATCGATACATATAAAGAATAATTCTTATCTTAGGATAATTATTCTTTATTCAGAAATATCGCATTATTTATGGCAATTAGATGTGTCTTGACAACGACTATTTGCTTTTACCATTCTTGTTTCTCTACCATTTAGTTTTTTATTTTTATTTTATTCATGTTTTTCATGTTAATTTGTGTTTATATATATATATATATATATATATATATATATATATATATATATATATATATATATATGAAAGGGTAGCAGTCATGGTGAGTGTTGTTAGGCCACGCAGATAGCAGTTGGAAGGCAAAAAATATTTTATTAGCTTCACATAGTATATTTAAGACTTTTTCTAGCAAAGGCGGAGCTCAAAATCGCACTCAAAAACTGTGTGCTTAAGTTTTTATCCTAGGGAAAGTAGCAAAGGAATTTCCCTTCATTTTGTTATATTTTAGGGGAAAAGGGAAGTCCCAAGGATTACTATTGGTTTATGAAAGAGATGGAGCGTTTCCCACACAGAGCAAAGGGAAATATGTCCTGCTCTTAATTAAATGCATAGTTGAGCCAAAAATAGATTTAAGAACAGGATGTGGCTTTTAAAAGTGTGAGAAAGTATTTCGAATAGAATAATTAATTAGTAATAAAGTAGGAGTTGTTTTAAGGCAAAGAAACTAACATAAAAAGATTAATAGAAGCTTTTTATGTTACATCCCCCCTCGCCGAAAAATTTTAACTAACATCAAAAAAAATTTTTAAAATTATCCCTTTGCAAAACTTTCCTTATGATGACACAATTAAAATAATAATAATAATCTTTGTAATATCAACAAGATATAAAGTAAGATGAATTATAAAAAAAAACACATTTGCACACTATGCAAAAAAAAAAAAATTTCATACAGTGTTAGAGGAAGAAAAAAAAATTTGAAGTAGCGCTACTATCAAAATGAAGTGTTAGATCTCCATTTTCAATAACTTTTTGTGATTAAGTTTTTTTAGTCCTTCTTGATAATCACAGTAAATAAAGTTATTCCTCATACTAACACAATTAAAATAAACTTTTCACTTAAGACAAGAAAATCTATAAAATTTTTCTAAAAGATGTAAGTATTCATATTCAACAACATGAAAGATAAAAAAAGTATGAAAATGCAATTGATATGAGATATAAAAATACAAATTGACACTTTTTATCAAAAAAATTTCAATATAAAATGTAAAAAAGTTTGACACAATGGTCTTTAATCTGAAGTTTAAGACTTCAGTATTTTTATTTCAATGAGAGAATAAAAAGTTTGACACTTGGTCTTTAATCTGAAGTTTAAGACTTCAGTGTTATTAGGGGAAATTGTTTTGCTGGATTAGGGGCTGTATTCCCCAAAAGGAGGAAAACAGTCCCTAGTCTCAACAGTAATGTGCTGGAAGATCCTAGATTCAACAAGGTGCATAAGTATTAATTTTTTTGGTTTTCACCACAGACAAAAACTACCATCGCCTCATATCCTACTAGATTTGGGTAAACGTTGAAGTTGAAGAAAATTTGAAAGGTCGGATCTTCCAGAAAAAAGGGGACCACATGTTCCATTGAACCATGTGTATTATTGTCATATTTGGTATTTTTATTTTTATGAAACAAAAAAAAATTGACACTGGTAAATATGATGGTTATATTACCCTTTGAGGTTCAACTTTTATTGTCTCTATATACTATTTATTTTTAGCAAAAATATCTGAAAAATTTCTTAAAATTCCTGAAGCTGGAAATTTTTTTTTCTTCATTATCTTGAATTCGCATAATTCCGTCAACATGATTTTGACAATGCGGCCCCACATTATCACAATCAGTCTCAAGAACACTTGAAAATTCAAGATTTTTTCAGTTTTGCTATTTAAATCTTTATATTTAGTCCATCTTTTTTTTTTATTTTTCTTTAAACTCACTTTGTTAACGTTTTTATTTTATTATTCTTGTTTTTAATGCCCAAAATTTTATTTTATTCCTTTCCTTTTGTTTTTCTTAGATTTGACACTTTTCTTTTCTTTATTATCTACTTTCTCTTTTGGTATTTTTATTGCAAACATTAACCAGGATTTCAGGAAGAAAAAATGTCTAAGAACAAATTGCTTTTACAATCAGAAAAGGTGATCAGTCTCCTCAGAATTTACATTACAACTCGTTCAACACGATTAATTATTAAGTGAAATCCAAAACAAAGCTTTCAAATTCAATATGGTATTAGGTAAATCAGTTTTTTTAAAATTTGACTGACCTAGCTATTTTCCTTATTTTTAATTTGAATTGCAAGTTTGGTTAATTTGCAAATTACTTTTTGTTTGTTTTCATCTATTTTTTTCTTCTTCTTTTTGGACACATAACTTTTCGAAATATTTGTTAGGTTTATTTTTAAAGTACTATCTGTGTTAGTATTTAACAAGATACTTTTCTTAGTCACCATCGGGTAGTTGTTACTTTTATTATTTTTATTTTGAATGTATTTTGAGTGTATCCTTATACTATTCATTGTCAATTCGTGGTTTGGTCACTTTCTTGCTTAGGCTGAGTTTTATTCTCAGCCGTAAAAATATTAGGTTTGTTTATACAATTTTGGCCCCAATGATAAGCATTGGTTATACCGAGCTTATCACAGAATTTGCATGGCTTAGGAGGCAACTCCTGGGAAGCCTGGGCGAAATGACTAGTTTGTTGTTTATTTCTTTGAAACTTTTCATTTTGAATTCTAGGTCTAAATTGGGATTGTTGGTTATAACTTTGATTAGGCCGGGGAAAATTTTGATTTTGTCGAGGATTATAATTTGGATTACTTGAGTTGTTAAAGAATGGCCGCCTTGGTACCCAGCCTTGATATTGTGGTCTATACCCATTAAATTTAGACTCTGGTAATTTTTTAGTTTCAGTTTGGGGTAAGACTGTAGGTACATCATGAATTATTTTCGAAACAATAGTGAGCCATTCAATTGGGGTTTTAGGTTCTTTTAAAACCAAAAGTGTTTTGATTTGGTGGGACAAACCAATAGATAGACCCTCAATTATATGATCATTACTTAAATTTATTTTTCGACCCAACTCTACCTTTTCGGTAAAATATGAATTTAGGTCTTTAGCTTGGCCAGAAAATTTTAAATTTTGAAAATCATTAAAGCCAAAGGGAGGTGAAAAATAATGCTCTCTAAAAATTTCAACTATTTCCCGATATGAATTACAATTAAGGCAGTTATTAATATACAATTTCAAAGCTGAACCTTTAATGAATTTTTGAAAATTTCTAACCTTCCATTCGTCATTACATTTAGCATCTAGAGTTTGTTTTTCGAAGTGTTTGAGCCAGGATGTGAATTGAACACCAATGTCAGGCTCAAAGACTAGTATGTCTGGTTTATCCTCTACATTTTGATCCATATTAAATTTGTAATTTTGGCACTCAGTAAGGGCATTAAAATAACCAAAATAAATTTCAATAATTAAATCCAACATTTAGAAGGAAGAAAAATAGATTTAAATATATGAATAGCACATATTTTGCTTTTTTAAACACCATAATAAAATAAAAATTTAAATTTCACTTCTACACTTAATATAATATACACTGTGATATATAATGCAATATAAAAAGTTATTCCTTAAATAATAATTAAAACTATAATCATACTGAATCAAAAGTGAGAAAAAAAAATATGTGATAGCACTAAATTTTAATATCATTATTTAATTTAAACAAATAATATTATAAACCATTGAATAATAGCATCAATAAATGGAACTATTATCAAAATATAAATATCAATAGATAAATCTAAAATTACTGGAAAAAATATTTGGAACAATAAACATAAAATTATATGTTCCTATTTCAAGATATGAGCGTAAATGATTCAAAAGTATTCACGTTTAAAAACTTAAACTAGTATAGAAAATTTTGAGTAAATACCAATCACATCTGTATTTAATCACCAATAAATCACTTCTAATATTTGATGAATCACGCGCACACGCGAGCGGAATCATATCCACCACTTGAGATCACATTTTTGGTCATCTTCCGTTCAAGGAAACACAGAAGAACACTCGAGAAAATCGCCGAAAAACGAAATCAATCCGATCATATGCTGAACCTTTATCAACCCTCAATGAGACCGACAAGCAGCAAGCAAGTAGGGCAACACAGCAAGCACCTGCTGTAAATCCGCAAGAGGCTATTTGTTAATGGTAACACACGGTAGACGAAAATGAAACAAAACAGCGATGACATCAATTCTCTAACGGCGATTCCGGTACAACGGTAGAGGCAACGTCTGGACCCATTATGAAGGAAAGTCCCGAAATTCTCTTCTTTTAATTTTATGGCATCATATTCTTTTAATCAGGATAATGTCTGTTTCACGAGCAACGCCGGCATCTCCCAAAACTTCATTCGATTGTTTTCTTCTTTCCTTTTATATTTATATCTATTTCTTTTTTTTTTTTTTACTTACTTATTTAAAAAAAGCATTTTTAAAATGGAACCAGTGAAAAAAAAGTGCCAAACCAACTGCAAAACATCCTGCAAGGCTTGAAAGGGTAGCAGTCATGGTGAGTGTTGTTAGGCCACGCAGATAGCAGTTGGAAGGCAAAAAATATTTTATTAGCTTCACATAGTATATTTAAGACTTTTTCTAGCAAAGGCGGAGCTCAAAATCGCACTCAAAAACTGTGTGCTTAAGTTTTTATCCTAGGGAAAGTAGCAAAGGAATTTCCCCTTATTTTGTTATATTTGAGGGGAAAAGGGAACTCCCAAGGATTACTATTGGTTTATGAAAGAGATGAAGCGTTTCCCACACAGAGCAAAGGGAAATATGTCCTGCTCTTAATTAAATGCATAGTTGAGCCAAAAATAGATTTAAGAACAGGATGTGGCTTTTAAAAGTGTGAGAAAGTATTTCGAATAGAATAATTAATTAGTAATAAAGTAGGAGTTGTTTTATAGCAAAGAAACTAACATAAAAAGATTAATAGAAGCTTTTTATGTTATATATATATATATATATATATATTACAAAAGCTGTTTATTTTTACGAAATTGTGGTTTTTCTTCGCACTGTTAATTTGTGCCACTTTCAAAATAAGCTTATAGGAATCTAAATGCTGGACAAAATTGAAAATAACAGTCTTGAATAAATGTTACAAATCTACAGCATTTATAAGAAAAGCAAATAGCAAATATTTTCATTTCAATGAGAAGAACAGTCTTCAAAATACAACATAAAGGGACAATCTTAGGTACAGCCACAATTCGTTCTGCATTTACAATAATTCCAATAAAATAAATAAATAAATAAGTAAAAACTTGTCTGAAATTTTACGTTATAACAAATAGTTTAGATTAGAATATGATTTCTCAAAACAGTATCGCCGTACCTACATTTCAAAGACATTAATAATTTATATATACACGTATCATTTTTCTAAATGGTGCTACGCGCTTTAGTATAGTCTACGGTCTAGACTAGAAAATTGGTTAGAAAATGACAAGCGTAAGTCTTAAATCAAAAGGTGTTAAAACGGTGCTTTAACATTAGATAAATCATGCGCTAATTTCGTACATTTCAAATATATTGTAAAAAGGAAAAAAAAATTAAGCACAATTAGTCTCTCAGACACATCAGAAGCAATAAAACACAGTCTTTACTTTCTATATATTCAGTCAGATAAGGTTTAATTCTGTACACATCTCCATTTATTAGAGGCAGTAGTAGCAATTTAAATGAATTGTGTTTATGAAATTTCTCAACTTAATCTGCAAATAAAGTAAAGCAACGTGATAGAAGCATAAATAAAGGAACAGAAATGGGTATACTGTAGCATATTTAAAAGAACCTTTTTTAATGTTTTAGCAAATTAAAAAAAAATTTAAAACAGAAAAATGTTCTTGTTTACACAAATGGTCATACTGTTCTGTAAACAAGAACATTTTTCTGTTTTAAACTTTTCTTATTTGCTAAAACATTAAAAAAGGTTCTTTTAAATATGCTACAGTATACCCATTTCTGTTCCTTTATTTGTACTTAATCCACGTTTTTTTACTTTATTCATACATAGCACCAAGTTAACCAATATTTATTTAGATTAGTCTTCATGTCTTCTAAAACCATTGCCATGCCTTCTAAAACCATTGCATTTGAATCAGATTAGATACGAATTTTAAAATGTAACTTTTTCATTTTAATTATTTTAAAAATTCGGGGATGGAAAAAATCCTGAATTTTTTCCAAGTTCTTTATTTCGATAAATCTTTTTTTTTCTTTCATATTTTCTTTTCTGGTTTTTTTCCCCCACCAGTTGTTAGTTTGCCAAGATAAACTTGGACGGTGCTTTAATACTCAGAAATATCATAGACAATTTCCCTCTCTTTGAAATTTTTCTAAAATGAATTTAGGAATAATTTTTTTCCGTACATATCTATATCAGCAGCACTTTAATTAAGTCTCTATGGAATTCTTCAACAGAATTTTTTTTTTCACTAAGATCATATTTTGATTTTTTTTTTATCTGGAAACATTGCTTTTGAGGCACTAAAAACTTTTTTTTTTTTTTTTAAGATACCGATTTCTTTTAAATGCTTTTATTAATATGATTTTTCTTTTCGTGAAAATTTCTTTGGGGTCTCATTTTTTATCCTCCTGCTAAGCTAGGAGGGATTATATTAAACAGTGCCTTACTAGTTGTAAATATCACGCGCTATTTTCTTCGCTTTGAAATTTTCCAAAATGAATTTGGGAATTTAAAAGAATACATTTTATTTTTGTCCATATTTGAAGTCAGTCCATCGGTCTAATTCAATTGTCTTTATGGAATTTCTCAATATCAATTTCTCAGGAGAAGTTTATCACATTTTCTTCCATCACTGTCAGAAGACTTTTTCGCGAATCTTTAATCTCTCCTCACTCGCCGTTTACCTCAAAGACGTTTCTAGAACATTAGAAGGAATTTCTTTCCTTTAAGTATCTGGCAAATCCTTTTATGAAAGGCTTATTTAAGAAGTGAAGCAGAATGAGGCGAAGAAAATCGAAACTAACATAGAAAAGCAATTCTACGTTTTCATTGTGCAGTGGATTGGATCAACATTAAATTAAAGATATACGGATGAAATATAGAGTGGATTGGATTCAATACTTGAGGATTTTCTACCAGCTTCTCCAGATTTTACTTTTCTCTTACTTAAAATGGGCTTTAAAGTAAATCGAATCTTTGCGATAGTAAATAAAAAGTTAAGCTTGAATGATTTTATGGGATTTTCAGAAAGAAATATTGCGATATATTTTTGTTCTGGTACACGCTATATATAGCAATTCTTCGAATCTATCTAAAAAAGAATGGAAAATATGGAGTGGAATTGTAACGTAGATATTTTTTATTGTCTTTTAAACGTTTTGTGCATAAAGATCAATTTAAACAAAATAAAGTTTATGCAGTACTACATACTTAAATTCTTCAAATCGCTTTAAATCACGTAAGTTACATGACGTCTGTTGCAGATAGTATAATTTTTCGTTTCTTATATCAGCTCAACCAGTCACTGTTCATGTTTATAGAACGAAAAAGGAGTTATACTCCTATTCCTTAGAACAAACATAAATGATAATCCAGGGGCATATTTATTTTATATATGCCTAAAAACCGTGGAAAACTGTAGCAAAAAAATAAATAATATCAGAAAGCTCTTAAGGAAAATATTATTGTCAAATACAGTCTTCACATTACTATTCAGCTTTCAAAGTAAACGGGTTAAGCAGTCAAGATTAATGTCAATAAAAGAGCATGCTAGCTTCTCTCACATTCACTATGAAGTGACCGCCGGCATTCATATATATTTCATCTGATTTTTAGAATTGTCTACAATTGTCTACATCGGGATTATTGTGTTAGCTTGTTAAAAAAGTTCCCCACGTATGAATCCCGGCTATGAAAATTTCGACTTCTGCCAACACTTTCTAGAAGAAAGAATGCCTCAGCACGGTCCGATATAACGAACATAAACTGCGCAGTGGGTGAAAATAAGAAAAATATCACTCAATTCGGGTTATTAACCTGTGCAGTGGTAGAAAATACGAAACATGTCTTGACGTTCGGACAACTAAAGGGTCAAATTTCTTGGTTATGGTAACCTGTGCCGAGGCTTTCTCTTTTCTAGGAGATTTTGATTCTGCACTAATATACTCCTTCTACTGTAAATTTAGTAATTATTGACTGACTTATTTGCACTCTTTATTACCATAAAAATTTATATCTCTTTTTTCTTTTAATTCGAAGTGTTATTTTGATAACACTTTGATAACATTAATGACTCTGATTCAGTTCTTTAATTACTGATGAAATTACGCTGATAAAGAAAAATTACTCCATTTACAGAGCATGCAATTAAACAAAGAGTTATGCAAAACTTGAAAGGAATAGTACCAAAGATAAAGGATGAAATTAATTCCTTATAATACAAGATAAAATTAGTTATTATTATTAATATTTTATATATATGTGGCTATTTTTTTAAATTATTTTTATTATTTAATATAATAATATAAATGCATCATTGCTTGGAGTAATTGGCTATAGAAATGTATTTAAAAAAATATTGATTAAAACTCTACTTTGAAAATTTGCAACGAACATATACGAATAAATTAACAAAATAAAATAAATGAAATATAATTAAAGATTTACGCTTTCTCCAAAGTTAAGCTCAGTGCTACCTCAAAATGATAAAAAAAAATAGTGAGCATCTTAATTCAAAATGCGATTGCAATTTAATTAGTAATTATTTGATTTATCATGAGACACTATAACCACAATGCCAATTCCTTTATAACAAAACAAAAAAACTCAAATATCGCATTTGATTGTCCCCATATTATTTTCATTCGAACACCCTTAAGTTCAAATGAAAGCTTAATTCAACAAGTGTGTGGGGATGAGCTTTTCAAGGGGAATGATGGTGAGGAAGATTGTTTTAACAAAAGGGGCCTTCTGATGGGGAAAAGGGGGGAGAATCGAAGAAAGACCACCCACTGCACTATAAGTGGTTTCTTTGAGGCGAAGAACTCGTATTTCATTTTTGTTTTGTTGTAAAAAGATCACTTTTAGCCTTTGAATTGCCTCTTTATATATCACAGTTGCCCGATTTATGTTCGCAGTTGGAATGCACGAGAGATGTCAAACACTTGGAAAAATAAATAGTCGGCAGCATCTTTCATATTTGATTTTATTTTGCGAACAATTGAAAATGTTAAGGTTATTAATTGGAAGTCACGAATCTTAGACCACATTTACGGACTGTCTAGATAAGTCATTCGAGTTTGTCAGTCGCACTAATTGAGAACTCTTCCGGAAATAAAATGTTAGAATTTATCTGCATGTAGACACGGGCAATGTAACGGTTTATCTGCGCGGAAAACTTGATTCAGGTAATGTTAATGTAACACTTTATCTAACATAAAATTTGATATGGGAAATATTACGATTTATGTGGATGTAAAATTTGATACGGGAAATGTTACGATGTATCTGCACGAAATATTTCACACACGCAATGCTACGATTCATCTGCATGTAAAATTTGATACGGGCAATGTAACGGTTTGTCTACAAGTAAAACTTAATTTAGGTGATGTGACAGTTTAACGTAACATTGTATCGTATCAAGGATACGGAAATGCTGCGATTTATCTGAATTATCTACACGGAAAATTTGAAACAGGCAATGTTCCGATTCACCTGCGTTTAAAATTTGATACGGGCAATGTAACGGTTTAACTGGATGTAAAATTTGATTCGGGCAAGGTAACAGCTTATCTGATGTAAAACTTCATGCGGGAAATATTATGATTTATGTAGATGTAAAGTTCGATAGAGGCAATCTTAAGACTTATCGGCACGTAAAATTGGATGCTGGCAATGTCACGGTTTATCTGTACGTAACATTTGATACGGGCAATGTAACGGCTTATCTGATGTAAAACTTGATGCGGGAAATATTACGATTTATATTCCCGCAATGTATCTAAAGCTAAGGGCACTGTATCTAAAGCTTGATAGAGGCAATCTTAAGACTTATCGGTACGTAAAATTGGATACTGGCAATGTTACGGTTCATCTGTACGTAAAATTTGATACGGGCAATGTAACTAACGGCTTATCTGATGTAAAACTTGATGCTGGAAATATTACGATTTATGTAGATGTAAAGCTTGATAAAGGCAATCTTAAGACTTATCGGTACGTAAAATTGGATACTGGCAATGTTACGATTTATCTGTACGTAAAATTTGATTCGGGCAATGTAACGGCTTATCTGATGTAAAACTTGATGCGGAAAATATTACGATTTATGTAGATGTAAAGCTTGATAAAGGTAATCTTAAGACTTATCGGTACGTAAAATTGGTTACTGGCAATGTTGCGGTTTATCTGCACGTAAAATTTGATACGGGCAATGTAACGGCTTATCTGATGTAAAACTTGATTCGAGAAATATTACGATTTATCTGCGTGCAAAACTTTATACGGGCGATGTTACGACTCATCTGCACG
The DNA here is from genome assembly GCF_982258835.1 of Parasteatoda tepidariorum. Taxonomy (NCBI): domain Eukaryota; kingdom Metazoa; phylum Arthropoda; class Arachnida; order Araneae; family Theridiidae; genus Parasteatoda; species Parasteatoda tepidariorum. Next base: position 100,697,269 of record NC_141757.1, read on the forward strand.
TAAAATTTGATACAGGTAATATTATAATCTAGTTGCAAGTAAAATTTTATGCAGGCAGTGTTATGATTTAACTATACATAAAACTTGTCACGGGCACTGTTATGAATGCTCGCGTAAAATTTGATATGAAGAATGTTACAATTTATATGCACGCAAGACTTAATAAGGGCACTGTAAATAGAATAGTTTTCAATCAGTTTTATCAATAGTAAGTTTAATTTCCTGATATCTCTTTCTTATTTATTTAATTATGAAGGTTAATGTCGTCTTATGTTAGGGTGTTAAAAGAAATTTCGGGGAAATGATTAAAACTATCGTTACCGAAATAAATTGACTGGACTTTAAAATGTACAAAAAATTTTAATAATTTAAGCATTATTAAAATTCTCCGAAAACAGCCATTTGGACAGATTTTATTGAAAAGAATATCATGAAATAAAGATATTTTTCGAAGCTCTTAATTTTTCCTAAGAGCATAAAACTGCCACTGCTTAAGTGCCATGAATTCGAAGCAAAGCTATTTTAAACTATGTTGTTGGAAAGAATTATCTGAACTTTGAAACTGACGGAAAGCTTAAACATTTAAAAAGTTATTACACTTTTGAAAAAAGTTCGCCAGTTTAGCGAAATTTTTCCACCAAAAATCATTTTTTTAAAATCAATGAATGATTTACAATTTTCGCAAATTTTTATGAGCCCAGACAATGCAGCGTTAGAATGACTTTTCAAATAAATTAAGATCCCAAACGAGAATGCTAAATGTTTTGACAGCAAAGGATCATTCATTTTACTGTGATAATGATAATACAGAGCGAATTGTATAAAACATAAAGCTTATACCGTGTCTTAAAAAGGACAAAGAGACCTAAATGATTTTAAAATCGAAAAAAAATCCGCGAAATGAAATCCTCTACATACACTTTCAACGGCAACATCACGATGTTTTCTATCTTTCATAAGTTAATTATGAGCGAATTATCTTCATTTTGGTGATACTGCATTAAACAAGCGTATCTAGGTTAAAGTTCGCAGGCCAAAACAACTTTAAATATAAGCTACGAAGCATTGTATTTATGAACTAGAGAAAAAGTAAATATCAAAATAACAATTAGAATGTCAGGAAGATGCATAGCTACCCCTAAATCCATTTGTTTCTCCGACAAGAAAATTACTTGTTGGTAAGTCATTGGGCAACTAAATGAATTATGAAATGCTCTCAAATAACATTATGTAATAATTTTTGCATCGTGTGCGTTATTCATATTTAATAAAAAAATTTCGGAATTATACGTAACTAGCATATATCATCTCCGGTAGATAATTCATTGCTGTTATAACGCTTAACATGTAGAGTAAATGCTCAACTATGGTCAATAGCGGTGCCTCATATATTATTTCGAAATCTAAAATAATTATGACTTCACGCGAGTGATTTAACTATGAAATTTTTTTTTAAAAGCTAAATAAAGACACTGTCTCGTTGTGATTGCTGTTTTCTTCCACTTTTATTTATTTATTTTTTAAAATTATTTATCATGTATCAAGTTTGAGTTAGTAATTACACCCAATTTCAAAATCTTTAAGCTTATAAGCAATGCAAAACATAAACTATGTATATAAAACGATTTAAAAAATTCGTTAATTTTTTTATTTCTTGAAATTAGGCTAGATTAAAATGTTACTATTCTAAAAAACATAAAATGAAAAGTAATGTCATAAGAAATTTCGAATTGTAGCGATCTAATATTGTTTTTCGAATCTGAATGAGTCAGACAAAATAAAAACAATAAAATATTTTGAAAATAATGATTTGCTGAGAGAAATGTGATCACTCACTGTCCAGAACGGGTTGACTAATATTTATTAAAAAAAAAATTTTAATAGATAAAGAAACCATTGGTTGTTATTACTACAGTATCTATATATATATATAAAAGTGAATGTGTGTCTGTCTGTTTGTCTGTCCTCTATAGACTCCTAAACCATCCGACAGAAAGCTATGAAACTTGGCATACAGATAGTTCAAAGCACGAGGAAGGTTTCTGTCGATATTAGAGCATTCTGCGACAAACCGTTCCAGCGATATCAGCGAAAGTCGAAATGGAATTCTCTGATTGGTTAAAAGTTAGCCATTGTTTTAAATTTTGCTTTAAACGATTCAGTTTTCAAACATCTTGAAGATAACAACAGTGATATTTTCTATCTTATAGCTCTATTCTTTTAGAAAAGTAAATTACATATACTTTAATATTTAATTATAATTCGCGCAAGTTTCTTAATGTCAGGTGAGCACAAGCACGTAAAATCAACGAGAATAGGTTTCGTAATTATTAGTCGTATCTCGGATTTAGTATTGTGAAAACGGCTTAATAAAAATAAAGGTGAAAGCATATTTCATCCAAAAAATATCAAAATAACATTTAATTAGTAATGATGTTTGAAATTCAGCTTAGCAGTATGACGTAATGTAATATTTGCTAGATTCTAAGGCTCCTATACTATCAGAGCTGACCTATCAAGCAATATTGGAGCAAAAAAGTTTTCAAGTTAACGTTATGTTAGTATTGTGCTTATGCTAGCTCTTTGGAGAAAAAATAGATCATGAGTCGGCCTAGATTCCTGTATCTGAGATTATTTGTATTATTGTTATAGTTTGTATTATTCACGTGATATCATATTGTGTATTATTCCTACTTTACAATGACTGAAGATGGCAACTTCTATTATTTTTTATAGGATGTAATACGTTTGTAAGTTGTTTTTTAAGATGTCAAAGAGCTTTTGCAATTATTAATACGAGAAAAATTTTAATATTTTTTGAAAATACGTTTTATTTAACCCCTCAATTATGCCACCAAAGCGAAGTGCCGTTGGTCGATCTACAAATCAAGCGAAAAGGAGAAGAGAAAAACGAGCTTCAGAAACAAGTGAGCAGAGACAAGCTAGGCAAGAAAGAGATCGAGATCACACTGCTCTTGCTCGAACATTAGAAACAAGTGAGCAGAGACAAGATAGGCAAGAAAGAGTTCGAGATCACACTGCTCTTGCTCGAACATTAGAGACAAGTGAGCAGAGACAAGATAGGCAAGAAAGAGATCGAGATCACACTGCTCTTGCTCGAACATTAGAAACGAGTGAACAGAGGCAAGCAAGGCAGCAAAGGAATCGAATTCGCGGAACGCAGACAAGACGAACGATACATACTGATTTGAATTTATGTGGTTTCAATTACAATCCCCTTTACAATTACAGTCTTCCCCTAAGTGTAATTATTGGAAAAATGGATAAAAAGCGTACGTATTGTAGTGCTCAAAAATTTAAAAATGAAGCACCAGGTATGTGCTGTGCAGGTGGAAAAGTAAAGTTACCAGACTTGCGTTCACCACCTGAACCATTATTGACTTTAGTATCAGGTGAAACAAGTCAATCAAAAAATTTTTTGAAAAATATACGCAAGTACAATTCATGCTTCCAAATGACATCGTTCGGAGCAACAAATATCGTTACCGCAAATTATATGCCAACATTTAAAGTACAATGGCAAATTTATCACCATGCTGGATCACTACTACCTTTGGCAAATGCTGATCACAAATATCTTCAGATATATTTTATGGGAAATACTGACGAACAAATAAACAGACGGTGTCAACTGAATATGAGTACTAAACGAGAGATTGTCGCTGAATTACAAAATTTGTTTGAACAACATAATGAATTAATTAAATTATTTAAAACCGCCATTGAACAAATGCCATCTGACGAGTACAAAGTAATAATAAAGGCAGATAAAACACCTATTGGTCGACATCGAAGACAATTCAACGCGCCAACGATCGATGAAGTGGCAATTGTCATAGTTGGTGAAGAATTTACTTCTCGCGACATAATTCTTCATCGTAGAAATGGTGACGTCCAGAAAGTATCAGAAACGCATCGTTCATATGATGCATTACAATATCCCATTCTATTTTGGCAAGGAGAGGATGGGTATCATTTTAATATTAATATGAGAAATCCTACAACTAATGTGGACATTAACAAAAAGGTCAGTGCTATGCATTATTATGCATATCGAATAATGATTCGTGAGAATGCTGATAATCATGTACTGAAATGCAGACAATTATTTCATCAATACATTGTTGACATGTATGCAAAAATAGAAAGTGAAAGACTCCTCTATATACGACTAAATCAAGTTAAATTGCGTTCTGAAGAGTACATCCATTTACGTGATGCAGTTGTAAATGATGGCAATCTCAGTGAAATTGGAAAAATAGTCATTTTACCATCCACATATACAGGCAGCCCAAGACACATGCATGAATATGCACAAGATGCAATGACGTATGTTCGTGCATATGGTCGTCCAGATTTTTTCATCACATTTACATGCAACCCAGCATGGGATGAAATAAAGGAGCTTCTATTAACTGGACAATCGCCATCAGATCGTCATGATATTTCTGCACGTGTATTTAAACAAAAGTTAAAATCTTTAATGGATTTTATTGTCAAACACCATGTATTTGGAGAGACGCGCTGTTGGATGTATTCCATTGAATGGCAAAAAAGAGGTTTACCACATGCGCATATTTTAATATGGATGATGGAAAAGATAACACCTAACAGAATTGATGAAATCATCTCTGCAGAAATACCAGACATTGAAATTGATAAAGATTTGCACGATATTGTCTCAAAAAATATGATTCACGGTCCATGTGGCTCACTAAATAATAATTCACCATGCATGTCAGATGGAAAGTGCACAAAGCGGTATCCTAGAGACTTACTTGCTGAAACTATTACAGGCAATGATGGATATCCACTCTATCGACGACGATCTACCGAAGATGGTGGAAAATCCATAAAACTAAAAGTACTCAACAATATTATTGATGTTGATAATCGTTGGGTAGTACCATATTCTCCATTACTACTAAAAACGTATAACGCGCACATAAATGTTGAGTACTGCAATTCAGTGAAAGCTATAAAATATATTTGCAAATATGTGAACAAAGGAAGCGATATGGCAGTGTATGCACTGGAAAATACAACTGCTTCTAACGATGAAGTCACCCAATATCAACTGGGACGCTACATAAGTAGCAATGAGGCTGTATGGCGTATTTTATCATTTTCCATTCATGAGCGATATCCAACCGTTGTTCATTTAGCAGTACATCTTGAAAATGGACAGCGTGTGTATTTTACATCAGAAAATGTACGTGCAAGAGCAATGTCACCACCGCCAACAACATTAACTGAATTTTTCGCATTATGTAGAAATGATACCTTTGCAAGGATGCTACTGTACTCTGAAGTACCAACTTATTTTACGTGGAATACATCATCAAGAAAATTTCAGCGTCGTAAACAAGGTAGAGCAGTACAAGGTCATCTAAATTTATATTCCACAGATGCATTGGGTCGTCTGTACACTGTACATCCAAATAACGCAGAATGCTTTTACCTGAGATTATTATTAATCAATGTTCGTGGACCAACATCTTTCCAAGAATTAAAAACAGTCAATGGCCATGTGTGTGCTACATTTCGTGAGGCTTGCCAGAAATTAAGTCTCTTAGAAAACGATGCTCATTGGGATATTTCACTCGCTGATGCTTCTAATACAGCTCAACCACCACAGATACGTACACTATTTTCCATCATACTAACTACATGTTTTCCGGCTAATCCAAAGGATCTTTGGGAAAAATATAAAGACTATATGAGTGAAGACATTTTACATCGCATGCGTAGAATAAATGCTAATCCCAACATTCAATTTACATCAAATATATACAATGAAGTATTGATTTTAATTGAGAATGTATGTTTGACAATAGCCAACAAATCACTGACAGATTTGGGAATGATTGCTCCAAATAGATCTGGTAATGACATTTTCGATCGTGATATACAACGAGAAACGCACTTCGATGTTAATGAATTACAAACATTTGTTCGAATTAATCTTCCGAAATTGGTATTAGAACAACGAACAGCATATGACACAATTATAAATGCAATATCTAACAAGAGTTGTGGCTTATATTTCTTAGATGCACCTGCAGGTACTGGCAAAGCTTTTCTTATTTCAATTATTCTGGCAACTATAAGATCGCAAAATAATATTGCACTTGCTATTGCATCATCTGGTATTGCAGCAACTCTTTTGGACGGTGGTCGAACAGCACATTCAGCATTGAAATTGCCATTAAATGTGCAGGTAATTGAAACTCCAACATGTAATATTAGCAAAGATTCTGGGATGGGAAAAGTACTAAGATCATGTCAGCTTATAATATGGGATGAATGCACCATGGCACACAAGAAATCATTAGAAGCACTCAATCGCACATTAAAAGATTTGAGAGGAAATGAGCAGCTCTTTGGTGGTGCACTCATTTTGCTAGCTGGTGATTTTAGACAAACTCTACCAGTCATACCCCGTTCAACACCAGCAGATGAATTGAATGCATGTCTCAAATCATCAGTGTTATGGCGATATGTGGAGAAAATATCTTTAAAGACCAATATGCGTATTCAATTACAACAAGATGAATCTTCTGAACGTTTTACAAAACAATTGTTAGATATTGGGAATGGTAAAATAGAAATGGACCAATCCACACACTGTATTACATTACCAGAAAACTTTTGTCACATTGTAAAATCCACTGATGAATTGATTGCAAAAGTTTTTCCAAATTTATCGCAGAATTATAAAAATAATCAATGGGTTAGTGAGCGGGCTATATTGGCAGCCAGAAACATAGATGTGAATTTAATAAACAGCAAAATTCAAAATGAAATACCTGATGAAGAAACAACATATAAATCCATAGATACTGTTGTCAATCAAGATGAATCAGTTAATTATCCAATAGAATTTTTAAATTCATTGGATCTACCAGGAATGCCACCGCATATTTTATCTTTGAAAATTGGTTCCCCAATCATCCTTCTACGAAATATAAATCCACCGCGACTATGCAATGGGACTAGGCTATCAGTAAAAAAATTAATGAATAACATAATTGAGGCAACCATTTTAAATGGAAAACACCAAGGAGAACATGAACTAATACCACGCATTCCCATGATACCAACGAATACTCCATTTGAATTCAAACGTCTACAGTTTCCAGTACGACTAGCCATTGCAATGACAATTAACAAAGCACAGGGACAATCATTGCAAGTATGTGGATTAAATTTGATAAATCCATGCTTCTCACATGGACAGCTGTACGTTGCGTGTTCACGAGTTGGAAAACCATCAAATTTATTTGTTCTTGCACCAGATGGGAAAACAAAAAATGTTGTATGCTTACAAGCACTACTAAGATAAAGTTCACCATCAATCATCAAATATCATTCATTTCATGATGATATCGTTTGCAATATTGTTTAATATCACAAGTGAAGAAACATGTTTATTCTACCATCAACTATGTATATCTACGTTTCATTATATTCAAATGACATATATGTAGGGATAATTTTATTATTAATTTCCATTTTGATGTATTGTATACATTTGATCATTAATCACAGCAACGTGTGAACGGGTACAGCTAGTATTATATAAAACGCTAATACGTACGTATGTATGTATGTATGTATCAATAAAACCGATGATATTTCTTTTCTCGCGGTGGCAACAGTTTTCATTTTTAATTGATTGGATTCGGCGCGCAAGAGCACGTAGTGAGCAACCTGATAACAATAACCAGAGTGAGCATTATCAGGTTGTTCAATTCAGATTCGTGCACTAAAAACATGACAATATTTAATTTAAACTCAATTAGGAATTAATTAATTAATTGAAGTGAGAATGCTTTAAAAGGCCGCTGTTGAATTGATATTTTTCTACTGGGAGCTACCTAAACGTCTAAAAAACGTTTAAGTGTTTGTATGGAATGCATTGAATTTTTTTATATTTCGCGTTTATTTATGCATTGAATTTTCACGCTTTAAAATGCAGAATATTAGTGAAGCAATATTTGATAATTTATTTTGCTAATATGTTTCTTATTTAGCTAATGTTTTGATTTTTTCACCATGTACAATCTAAATAGCTAATATAAAATATTAAAAGCCAATAAGAACATTGGTAGAATTCTTCTACATAAGTACAATACTATGTATTTGATGATAAAATACTATGTCTTTGATGATAATATATTATGTCTTTGTGCTAGAACATTGTGTTCATAGGCGAGCGAGCGCAGCGAGCCGTGGTTCACGGCGTGAACCACATAGGATTGCGTAGCAATTCTCGGGGGTTGGCGAGCGTTAGCGCGCAGGGGGCGGAGCCTCCTAGTTGTTTTTATTTCTTTATTGTTAATTCTCTATAAAGTATAATTTTGATTCAATTTCAAGAGCATTTAATTTATAAAAAATTCAAAACATAACAGAAATAACACAAAAATTCAAGAGATTCCTAATTCTTTTGTTCATGAAATAAGCACTGAGGAAAAAAGTATGTTCTAAACAACCGACCATAATATCTAAAAATTTACCGTGTTTCTCGTTCAAGGAGAACACCAGAAAGCTCGATAATTTTTACCGAAGCACTTTGGTAATGATTTTGGTAAAATTTTCAAAAAAATACGTTTTCATAAAATCTGATAAAATTTGGTAAATTTGTACAATCTGGTAATTTTATCATGATACCTTATGACAAAAAAAAACCATATGTTTGAATTATTTACTTTTTAGTTTTGCAACCAAAATATCCGGTAAACCGTTACCTTATGAGCGAAAAAATTTCCAAAGAAATGTTTTAAATACAGTATCTATTGATTTTATTATTATAATTGTGCTTTTTCTTCTTTTTTTTTATTACCAGAAATGTCTTTACAGTACGTTACTTTCACTATTATTTTGGCCGCGAGGTTAAAACAGTAATTTTATTATTCTAAAGTGGCTATAATGAAAACACGTCATAAAATGTTTTTGAATCGTAGCCATCTAATAATGCTTTTTTTTTTTTTAAATTTGAATGAATCAGCCGGGAAAAATATTAAAACTATGCAAATGTATAAAAAAATATATATCTTACGACAAATGGAACAAATTTATAGCAAATCAGAAGTTAGTGCTGCAAAAATGTATCGTTAAGGACTCTTTTGAAGGAAGAAACTCTTCCGAGATGATGGTGTATTATTTACTTTTTTATTTGAGTAAAACCGTTGTTATATTTTGATGCATCCATTAGGACTTAAAAGCTTTCTGTCGCCTCCTTTCAATGCGATAGGAAACATGCGCCATTTGAGAGAAGAATCCTGAAGAAATCAGGAAGATGACGCCTTTTATAAAGTGTTCCATGGCTTATTGTCTGATGTCATTTTTTTTTCTCTTCTTTACTTTATTCGCCAAATATCTCTTAGATATTACAACAAAGTAATTTAGAACTTTCCAAAAAAAAAGAGTTATGATACTCAAAATCATTTTGACAAACGAAACTGATATGTTGAGTAGACCGAAAAGAAAACTAAAATACGGGAATAATTCGAGAAAATATGTATTGAGAGAAAATAGAAATGCGTCGATGGAACCTTTTAAATACAAAATGAAAAATAGTTAAAATTTACTGAAAATTCAAGAAAATGTTTCTAACTTTTTAGCCATGTAGTTTTCATCATTATAATTCTTAAAATAAGTTTTTTTCCCTTTGCTGAAATAGGATTAAAACATATGTAGAAGGCAACCCACAAATGTGGAAGAAATAATCGCAAATATAAAAAAACGGGGATAAAATGCTTTGGAAATGAGAAAAGTAAATGCAAGTCAGTCACAAATACCTTCTGAAGCAAAACATTACTTTATTGTACTCAACATACTATAACGAGTAGAAAAGTTGAGATTTAGCAGATGAGTTTTGTCTTCAGAACGTCTTTTATTTTATTCGTAAGGAACAAAAAATCTATTTTTAAAATTACGATGATTACCATTATGAGATTTTACGCTTCCTATTAAATAAAAAAATTGTTTCAGAAGGAAAGTAAATTTATCGTGGGTGTTTTTTCAAAATTTGCAAACTATTTCTATAGAGCAACGTCAAACCCCAAATAATATGCTGATTTTAAAGTACTTAATAAAAATAAGTGTTTTTCTAATAAAAGGAAAAAAATATTGCGAAGTTAGCGCTAAATGTCAGTACAATGAATAATCGCAATTTTGCAACTCTTACGAGAATCATACTTTTGCAAATATCGCAGTGAGCAGTGAAAAAAATTGGTCATAAATGGTAAATTCGAAAATTTTTTTAAGGAACCATAGTTGCAAATATATTTTTACGAATTACATGCTATTTTGGCACATTTTTCTTTGACGAAACTTAGCTCATGCGATCAACAAATGAAAACAATTCGTCACTATTTTTACATAGAATTAATTTTACATCTTTTTTTAAACTTTTAGCTCTTTATAACTATATTTTTTGAAGATATACTATTTTGAATATTAATATATACTAGATATATTAGTAAGAAGATATACTATTCAGAATCCCCATACACTATAACAATGAGTAAATGTACTTTAGGACTTAACAAACATTATAAGGCTAAGATCTTACCAGCATGTTTACACATCAATATGCATAAAAAGTAAATAGGTTTAAAAAAAAGTATAAAAAATAAGAAAGAAATATAAATATGCTTTATTTCTAAATCTTTAAGCACAACTCAAAACATTGAAACAGTTTGTAGAAAAATGTAAAAATATCCCGCGACATAATGCGACTTATCAATTAAAATAAAATAAAAGTTAGAATAATTACTGATAGTATGATAAAGTACTTTTTAATTCAATAGTAAGTACAAAGTAATGGTGGTTAAACTAATACTACATTTTCCTTTTTTTTTCTTCTTTTACTATCATTTTTTTTACATTACTTTTTTACTATCACTTATATAATTAAACGAGAAATAAGAAAACATGATAAATTAGAGAAATAAATAAGAGGGGAAAATATTAATTTCTTGTTTCATCAATTATTATACTATAGAAAAATTGTCGTATTGTTTACATAATTTTTTCTAATTTTAATTATTTTGATGATACATTTTCAATTTTAAAAAAATCATCCGCAATGTATATCCGCAATGATCTATAACAGCAATGAAGAAATGTGTAGGATAAAATTTAAATGCATAGAGCGATTTTAAGACTAAAAATAAATAATGAAAACTTTTGTCTAATTTTCACGTGTCTTAAAGAACATTTTTCTCTTTGAATGTTAGTTTGTTTTAAACCACTGATGAGTCGTGAATATCAGACACTTAGTAATCAGCATATAAGAATCATTAACATTCTTTTTGGATCAGGTGTACACTTTTTTTTGGAGGGGCCATTCACAAATTGAGAAAAAAAACATTAGTAGTAGTTGCACTTTTTTCAAAACTAAATTATTGTTTTTTTTTAATTGATTGAAGACTTTTGGAAAGAAAAGTGATTGCTCACATCTTATGAAAAATTAAACAAAAGCTTTTATTTTGCTCAAAAAATATTTAGAAATTTCTGAACAACAAATTACCGGCAATAAGTTTTCTACTTGAAATAAGTAAAAGTGAATACATTGTATGCAAATATAAATCAGTTTATCACTAATCTGCAGAATTGTGGGTTATCACTTTTCATCCCCATCCATTTTATTCCTGATAAATTTTGCCCGCAACACAGTACAAAATATCTTTATTTATTTCAAAACAAGAAGGGGTGAAATTCAATAGTTTAAAATTATTATTAGTTTAATCTATTCCATCCATTTTATTCCCATCCATTTTATTCCTGATAAATCTTCCCCACAAAACAGTACAAAATATCTTTATTTATTTTAAAACAAGAAGGAGTGAAATTCAATAGATTAAAATTATTATTATTATTTTTTTTTGCATGAATATTATTTTGAACCCAAGAAGTTTAAGGAGCAGAATATAAATTATTCTATTCATGTATGAGGGCTCATTGAGGACCGTTCAAATATTGCATAAACATGCTTTTGGTACTTTTGAATTTCCTCTCTCCTCCTGTCAGCAAAAATAAGTAAATTTGAAACATGTTATAGTGCTTCTGTAAGAAAGTTTCAATACCCTCTTGCTTTTTTTCTTGGCATTTTTTCCTTTGACTCTTATTGTAGTAAACTAATTTTAAGAAATTAAGGATTGAATTCAAGCAGAAGCTGTAACTTTAAATAAAACAAAATTAGAGTTAAAAAATTATTTCATAAATAATTTTTAAATTTTTATTTCCTCTTTTGTTAAAATTTTGTTCTAATTGTTTTGGTTACATTAATTTTGGATTAAAAAAAGTGAGAATAAAGGAATTGCATTGACTTACTTAAGCTTTGTTTATACGCTGCAATGTCAGCAAAAAAAAAAAAAAAAAAAAAAAAATTGCATAAACCTTTTAGACGTTTATGTAATACTTGTATGACGACTTCTAGTAACATTTAAAAATTTCTGCCTGATAAAAAAATAAAATAAAAAAAAAATTAAGATTACTTAATTAGCCAAGCTTATTGCAACAGCTATAAGAATTTATTATTCATGAAAAAAAAAGGACGTGGCATTACATGACGACAGTGCTTAGGAAGAACAGCTTTAAAAAGACATATTTGTTTGCAATACTCATGCAACTCAATGAAATACTTTTCTAAACTATAATAAAATGTATTCGAAAAATTTGATTTATATTACTTAATGCCAAATGGTGAAAACTTAAGTGCACACACATCGAAGTATGTACTGTTGTTGACCTTCCAAAATTCGTGATCGTAGTTAGGCGGGGGAGGAGAGAAAGAGAGAAGTTGTAAAAAGCACCTGCTCCCGCAACTCATCAAGAGAGAAATATTTTTAAACAATATGTACCGCGGCATCGATTTATTTTGTTTGATTGAATGGGTCTCGTTGGAATGAAAACGAGAGTCACGTTTAAAGCATGACTGCATTAAGCAAAAATTGAAATAATGTCTATATTAAATGAATAATGCCATTCCTTTTGTACAAACCGAAACACGTGTTCCGAAAAGTAAAAACCGATTGAAAACATATGCAATAGGCTAATGGAAAAATCCGGATCTTGGCAAATTCTCTCTCGAGTTTTGCAATGAAAAAGATTAATTGAAAACATCTTTGAGAATTTCTAATATGCCATATTGCAACAATCAGCCTACATTTTTTAGGCTAATTAGGAAATGTGCGAAGAATGACTTAATTTATTTAGGCTATAAGCCTTAAATAAAACTATTTGGAATAACCCTTAACTACTCTGGGCTTAAAGTAAACTGCCTGAAATAAATCAGTCTAAGTGAGCAATGAATGGTGTATTTTTTTTAAATAGCCGAAAGATATGAAAGCTCAATACTATAAGCCAAATAATGTCCCGAAAATACTGGAGATTTTCCTAATCAGCCTGGCGCGTTGCAAAAAGACCGGATCAATTAATTTTAAAGAAATGAATGATTTAGATCATTAAATTCCTGAAAATTCCAAATATGAGAAGAAAAAAAATTGAAATTTATGATTAGTTCTAAAATTTTTTTTATTATTCTCATTATTTTTATGTTTATGTATAGGTGGCAAATGAATATTATTAGGAATCAGTCAAATTTGAAAAAATCAAAAGTATCGCAATGTTATCACAAAGAATAAAAATGCCATCAAATCTGAAAAATATAGAAAAATTGCTCTAATATAGGATAATACCAAAGATTCACACACTGACCCATTAGATACCTTAAGACAGGGATGGGCAAACTTTTTTTTGTCAAGGGCCAAAAATCGAGAAAAAAAGGCTTGGTAGGCCAAGTAAAAACTTCTAAAATTAAAAAAAATCGATATACAAGTTTCAATTTCGATATTTAATGAGATGCATGAAATTGCAATTTCATTTCCTTATATTGAGGTTTGAAGTGAGATGTGCTTATTATAAAGAACGTGGTGTATTAGTCTACTTCTAAAATGATTTTTTTCTAAGGTTCATAGTTGAAAACACTTGTTCACATATATAAGATGAAGTAAGCATAGCACTGATTTTCTGGGCATGATATTAAATTTTGGAAAATAACTTTTGGTAATGATTTGTAAAACTCAAACTTCGGCTTATTTAAAAACAACTGCTTCAGACGATTGTTAGATTGCAACTCAATTAATTCAAGCTGCAAATCCGACCTCACTTTTTCACAATAACGTTGAAAGGCATGGTAAAAACATCTAATTCTGTTTGAATGGCACTGAAATCTTGAAATCTGCTTTCAAATTCAAAATGGAGTTTTTTCAAACCATCTTCATAATTCCTAAGCTTTTCCTCATTTACTGAGGGTATTGAATTTAGCATCGAGAAATAAGACAAGTCGTTCTTAGCTAGTTGCCCAGCAACCAGATTAAGCTTCAGTTTAAAAGATTTGAAATGGGTTCAGATAACATCGATGAATTGATTTTTCCCTTGCATCTCAACATTCAAGTTGTTCATATGACAATGAAGATCTGTCGAAGTCCATCCATCATTGAACGCATGTCACTCTAAATCAACTTTGCGTTTTTTAGTAGCTTTTTTGGGGTTAAAAATTTATACAAATAAGTCAAGGAAGCACTAGCCATTTTATAAATTTAATAATTTCATCATTATTTACAATGACATATGTGTGCAATTTTTCCATACCCAATAAATGTTAGAACTCGCGCTTGCAGAAAAATCCACTCGTTGGAGCTTAAAATGCGCATTCTGTCACGTGCGTAGTGCAGTTCATTAATAGTAGATTCCCTATGTCTGCTCCTCTAGAAAGACAGACCCTCGTTGGAGCCAATCTACGGTTATTCTATGAAGAAATTCTGCTTTCAACATTTTACCAATTGAAACAGTCTGTGCTAACTATTTCCATCAATTTATGCTTTGTAGAACAAAAATAGAGAAAGTGAAAAGGTCATCAAAACTTTGTTAAAATGGAAAGAATAAAGCAAAAAACTTTAAACAAAGTAGACAAGAAAATGGATGCATAATGTATATTGTTTATATTCGTCAAGGATCAGCGAGTTAAAATTCTATCTACGGGCCGGATGAAACCTTCCGGCGGGCCCCAGTTGGCCAGCGGGCCGTAGTTTGACCATCCCTGCCTTAAGACAAATATTTATTGTACCTTCTTTTGCACGAATAACAGCCCATATTCCTGAGTTCATGAATCCTACAAGCTTTTAGAGAGCATTTATGTCCAAAAAACACCAACTAAGTAGTAACAACATTGACTAAGTAGACTTTAAGATATAATAAATTAGATGGAAGAAGATATTACTGTCAAATGTGCCTTTCTAGAGTACAAAAAACGTTTTTTCATTATTGGTTGAGACCCGGGATTTTCGGTTACCAGGGAAGGTGTTGGAAGTCAGAATGTATTGAACTAATTTTGAAAGCTTTTGGCTCGATATTATAATTTTATTACTGCTCATGAAGTATTCGTCACCTACGGAATAAAAATGTAACATGGCATAACAATGTAACATAAATCTAGGAAAAATCACTGAGGGTGATCCGATGTCATCACAAATTTGGTCTTCTGCAAAGGGGTTGGCAACTTCGCTTTGGTTGCCCGACGACTTGTGCGCAAAGTCGAGCACTTTACGGCAGAACAGTTTAACGAGGACCAATACCGCCCAACTTCGGACTATTCGCAGACTGTTCCAAGTGGGCACCCACCCGCACACTGACTGCAGCCAGTGATGCTCTACTTCGATGAGCCGCTGGGAACCGTGTCTTAACGAGTAGTCCACTGCGGGATGATTTTCGTTATGAAATCAAATTCTTCAAAGCTGAATGTGTAGTAAGAATATTCTTAGGAAATACACACTCGTTTAAAGGGATTCAAAAACATTCTCGTTTCTTCCTTTCTTTTTCAAATTAGTGACAAAAGCAATGTTTTTTTCGTTTGGGATCGAACTTAGTTTCACTGATAAGGAAATCAAATCCTTTTCCTTGTTTGCCTTTCGTTTTCCAAAAAAACCTTTTTCCGAAAGTAAGCTGTTGTTTAGCATTTTTAAACATGTTGAGAAAAAGAAAAACAAAGATAAATACACATAAAATACCTCTATCTTCTTCTCTCTTTGAATTGTTATCAGCCGTGGTAGGAAACAAAATCAGAATAATAATAAAAAAGAACCTCCAGACTTACTCACTATTTCAAATTCAGTTTCAAGACGACAGATCACAGATATCAGAATAAAATAGAAAATCCTTTTTTCTCCGGTACTGAACACGGACTGAGGAAGGAAAAAAAAAGAATGGTTATTTATTCTCTATTTTTGAAAGAAGAAAAAGAAGAAAAAAAAATTATGTTGTGACATCTTTAAAGTCCTTCGAGTGCCGGGGATTGAGTTGTAAGAAAAAGGTAGGCGAGATTTTTCAGACAGTACGCTTTTATTTTACTCTGACTTGGCTTATTCCATGCCTTACTTAAAGCAAGAAGTCCATAGTTCATTGTTTTCAGTTTTGTTTTTATGTCTCAATCAAAGTTTGTGTGGGTAGTCTAGAATGCATGTCGTTATTCAAAGTTATACATACACGCATTGTCGAACATTCAATTTCAAACAATTTGAAAAATTGTCCTCACTAATGTTAATTTAGTTCATTTAACTTTTTTGTGTACTTCGCTACATTTCAGAAGCAGCTCAAATTGACGTTTTGCACACTAAAATCCGAAGATAATTCCATCAAAAACTCGTGCATCCAAAGATAATTAAATAAATTAAATATGTTTTAATTATTATTTAATAATATTTATTAGTTTATCTAACAATTATTGAAAATATTTTTAATGCCATGCAAGCTATGCAAATTTTTGCATTATTTCAAACTATGAAATCATAATGACTAAAATAAAAAAATTGTACGAAATTGGTTGAACAAATCTTACGAATGAAAACATGATATTTTTTAAATTTTATTACTTGTAAACTAATCACCCAATTCTTTGTTCAAATTTCGAACCTTCATATTTACATATTGTTTAAAATGAGTTAATTAGTAAAAACAATCGAATAAAATGCATAATTTACGATTAAAAATGTTTTCAACCATTACAAAATTAAACAATAAAGAATAAGAAAAATTATTAAATTTTTTTTTCATGCATCTGTAGATAAATAAGATTTGTGTGCTAAGAGCTGTGTGCTAAAATTTTTCAATTCTCTTAAGAATCAAAATATAACGAAATACGTAAAAAAAAGTGAAATTAGCTTTAATTAGCTTAAACTTTGACCATTCTCTTAACTAAACAGAAACCATTGTGACCTAATTGTAACTGCTCGCCATATTTTCATGGCAAAGAAACAAAATCCATCTAAAAAAGTTACAGTTACTCAAAGAAAGCTGCTAACATGCACATTACCAGTCTAATCTGCAGATTTACTATATAAATACAATTTAAAGATAGGAATCAAGAGTTTTCAGCCATTTACTAAGGTAATGTGGGCATTTCGGTTTCCGTAAATTGTTCCATTATTCCATCATTTCTCAATTCGATTTTTTCTAAAGTTTGTCGACCTCATTCTATCAAATCAACTAATTTACTGATTGTTTGATTGTATTTATACCCTTGATTGTTTAGACATTGAGAAATAAATAAATCTCATTACTTGTATTCCTTTTAATTGCAATATTCAATATTGTTTTATTCCTTGTATTATAGCTTTTACAGTGATTACTGATGGATTCTTTCAATTAACGTGCTGATTGTTTGATGATGGTAACTTGATTCTTTAGCAAAAAATAAATAAATAATATTATGTTAATTTAAGCATTCAGAAACTTGCTGTAGTTTCAGCGATACCACTATTTTGTCTTTAACAAGTGCGTAGTGGGTAATGTGTAGATTATCTAGTGCCTAGTGGGTAATGTGTGTAGATAGAATAGTTTGCAGATAGCCTAGGTAATGTTAGAAATGAAGAAAGTTTTTGGCACTTTAATCACCCTAGTTAATCTTCACATTTTGGCACTTTGGATCAGCCTAGTTAATCTTCACATTAGCTAGGTCATCTGTAGCCTAACCGTTTATTAATTAACGCATGTTTATGATTTCGTAATACCATATTTTAAATCCATCCTTCAAACCGTTAAAATTAGCACTTGTACGTGAACAAAAGTTATTCAAGGTGATATTTTTTTTCTTTATTTCATATTATTTATGTTTTCATTCACTCTAAAGCCCTCTCCCCCATACTTGTTGGCCTAATTTTTGACAAAATTATATAATATATATAAAGAGTGAGCATTACGGAACGTCTTGTATGAATTCCTTACTCATCAAGATTAATTTCATCAAATAAACATTACTTTTTTTTTTACCTTATTACATCTTAAAACCAAGCTAAATTGCGCTTAAAAGATAAGTTGCATTATACTTGAATTTTCGAGAGACTATAACCAAGAAGGAGGATTAAGAAGTTTTCTGATGGTACAACAAACAAAAGTGAAAAAAAAAAAAAAAAAAGAAGTCGCAAAGCACTTAATGGTGCATATTTGTCAGAGGCAGAATGGCAAGGCATCTCCATTTAGGGAGAAGCGTAGCAATCAAAGTGCGCTCTTTAACTATTTCGCTTCAGCTTTAGCTGCAACCGCAACTGCAATCATTGAAGGAACATCCAAAGCAAAGAAAATATCAGTCGGTGAGAAAATCTGCTAAATGAGCAGTGATATTGGTTTCTGTTTCTAAGTTGGTGTCTGTTAATGTCTGCTATATATCGTTTATACACAGAACTGTTACACTTAAGTAGAGAGTAACTTCTTTTTATCTTTTCATTAAAAGTTATTCTGTAACTTTCTTTGTAGACTCCATTTAATTGATAAATTGAGATGAATTTTGCTTTTACGTAGAATTTAAGTAGTGTATGAAATATTATCATTTTAAAAAAATGACATCGTAATGCTGCGTCCGTATCGTAATTTACTTCGATTTATCATTGGACTTATGTTGATTTATCATTGGTTAGATTTGGAACGAAGTTTTCCAGCAACTATTGACGAAAATAATAAGTTTTATTTCCATAGTATATTATTAAAAATAAACTTAACTAACTAGAACTAATTTACCTTACATTTTAGCTCTTATTGGATAAAATGCAAAACGAAAATTAAAATAACAAAAATTGCAAATATCTTTTTAAAAAAAGTAATAAAAGGGAATAATACGAGGGTTGTAAATTAAATAGGGGCAACTTAACCTTGAAACTCACTAAAGGGAGAGCATGCGCAAATAGGATATGGGAACGGTGAGGTTGCGCTGTTGTCGATGTGTAGAGTGCAAAATACAGTCGATCTGCTTAGAAGGGTAGTTGTTGTGTGGCGTTAAAGTGAAGAGTTTCGTTTCTATCGCTCTAAAGCATGTTTTCAAAAGGTGATCAGCTGTCGTCGCTTAAAATCGAGATTGCCCGTGGTAAAAATGCAATAGAATGGTATCGAGGATTAGTGGAAGCCTGTGGGGCAAATGCTTTACCGTATTG
This sequence comes from Parasteatoda tepidariorum, assembly GCF_982258835.1. Classification (NCBI taxonomy): domain Eukaryota; kingdom Metazoa; phylum Arthropoda; class Arachnida; order Araneae; family Theridiidae; genus Parasteatoda; species Parasteatoda tepidariorum. Next base: position 100,716,780 of record NC_141757.1, read on the forward strand.
GACAGTAGCACGATGGGTTCAAGCATCTCGTCTTTTTGGTCATTAAGCCTTTTGAAAACATGCTTTAGAGCGATGGAAACGAAACTCTTCACTTTAACGCCACAAAACAACTACCTTTCTAAACAGAACGACTGTTTTTTGCGCTCTACACATCGACAACAGCGCCACCTCACCGTTCCCATATCCTATTTGCGCATGCCCACCCTTCTGTGAGTTTCAAGGTTAAGTTGCCACTATTTAATTTACAATCCTCGTATTAAGAAAATAAAAGAAATTATTAAAAAGTTTAAAGAAAACACATAAAAACGAAAGAAAAATTATGTAAAAACATTGTTAGAAATAACAAACATTTTTAATAATGACTTAAAAACAAAGAATTTCTGTAAAACTTTGAATCTTATGGTTTATTTTGGTATGGAATGACTTATTGTATGATAAGATATAATATTAACATTCTGTTTCAAAAATGAAGGTAAAAATAATTGGTCGACCATACAAATGATGGTTGGACAGCACCTAGAAAACTCTCAGAAGTATAGGACAACGAAACGGCTGAATTTAAGTGCTCAGCTTGGAGTAAGTTAGTACTGAAAACCTTGACTTCCAATAAGCTGTGGTGCTGATGAAAAAGAAGAAGAAAAATGTAACTTAACATTCGTCTGATAGACCACTAACGTTTACTAAATTTGTGAAGTCTAGATTTTGCTTCAACCTCCTCAACAATGGCAGACGTTAAATTTTATCACATATCTATTTTTTTTTTTTAAAAAAACCTTAAGTGTTAAGTGTTCTTACATTTTACTAATTTGTTTGAAATAAATAAAGGAAAAATAAAAGCAAGCGCATTTTAGTTTTATTTCACAGACTATGAGTTTTACCCTGAGTAGTAAACCATGCGTCTAGAGTAAAACTTATTTAAAGCACGGCAGTAATGCATTAAAATAATTAATAAATCGACATAAAATAAAGAAAAAATATTATGTAAACAGGTATCTATGCATGAAATATTACATAAAAATAAATTTATTCATATATAATATTAGAAAGCGTCTGTAATATTTTTTGATTGGCCTTCGGAAGTCAAATTGCAATTTATCCACTTCTGCTAGCAAAAATTTCGTAGATAAGCTTACACAAAAGGTTGTCTGCAACTAAACGTTAATGGTATTTTTCAAGGCTCCTTCGGCAAGAAGCATAAAAGAACCATAACCATAAACTAGAACCGAAAAAAAGGATCTTAAACTATATATATACAACTTTGCCGTAAGAAAGCGTCCAGACTGTATAACGGACAAATAGCTTAAATTCAAAAGACAAGAAACTTTTTTAAGTATATCCAAAATAGTCAGATTATTCCACCTTGATGTAAATTTTTAAAATTCGTGAGTAGTTCACAATAGTTGAAAATTTTTGTGAGCTTTGTATATGAAGCGTTAAAGTAACTTTTTAAATATTAAAAAACTAGACCACAAATGCTTTTATTTTCTCAAAACTGTGGCTTTTTTCACATTGACGTTTTGCTCCATTTTCAGAATTAGCATGAAGTGCAGTATTTATTCATGGCTAAAGACTTGACTTTGCAGCCATGAATAAATACTGCAAAACCACAACAGTTATAAAAAAAGCATATTGTTTTTAAAAAAAAGAAGAGTCGATTCATGTGAGAGTTAATTCAGGTGATTCGTGTGATGGATTTTTTTTTTTTACAAAAACAGCTTGCAACAGCATTGACATAGGCTTGACTTCTGTAAATTAAAAATATATATATAGTGGAAGCCCGATTTTGTTTTCCGTCGGACTGGTGTTAAAAAACGCACAATACGGAATTACGTGAAATCGGGGTAAAAAAGTGTAAGTATATTTTTCAAAATTTTACACGTACGAGATGAACTACTAGAAAAATGTGCTATCTTTTCATGCCGATGTACTTACTGGATATTGAATTTGGAAGATGGAAGATCTTCAAACGTGTAATTTTATTTTAAAGGTTTAGAGAATCAGTCCAGAGAATAAAACGAAGTAATTAATCCCGAAAAGCTTTATTTAATTCATTTGCAATGCACTTTAGACGACACTGTACAACACGGTAGAAATCATATTCAGATCTTCCAGAACATTTATTTTTTCTTTAATGAAAGCATCTTGCAGGTCACCGGAATCAAGAAATACGAAATGATTACACAACCAGTTGTTTAGCACAACGTTTTTTGAATGATTCGATAATTCCAAGATTCAAAAGTTGAAGTTTGCTGAAAAACTTTCCACTCGTAAGTTTTACAATTAAAGCTCTTTTAACCATCCTTCCCGTGCTTTGTCCATCCCACCACCCTTCTGATTTTAAATCAAGGGGGAAATCCCCTCTAACAGACAAAATGTTGAGAAAAAGAATGTCAGGAAAGGCAAAAACAGTAAAAAGAAAAATTAAAACTTAAATAAAAAAATTTGTGCGAGCTTTGTAGGCGAAAAGATGATTTTGATCAGTTAGAAAAACGTATAAAGCGGGATTTTCGAAATGGGTACAATAAAACCTGGCATAATTTAACATTATTGGTATAGGCAGTTTTCTCGGACCAGCAATAAATAACGTAGAAAGAGAGATAATGCAAGAAGCGGACTACGTATAACCGGGGTTTAACTGTGTATATTTACTTTAGAAATGTATATGATTTTGATGTCAATATTAATTCAAAAATACAGCAAACTTAAAATAATTACTATTTTGTCTTGAAACTCGGTTTATTTTAAAAAGCAAACAAGGTACTACTTTCAAATAAACCAAAATTTAGCAAAGGAGTTTCTAAAAGTAAGTCATAAAGTGTATTAAATTTATTGACTCTTACGCAAAAAGACTCTTCCAGTATGCCTTAATTTTATGACAATAATTAAGTTTTTGCTACATTTTCATACCTTAATTTGTACTATAATTATGCATAGAACAACGCATGAGGCTGCATTTATTAGCTCAGATATTGAGAATTTTGATGGAACGATATTTTTTTTCACAATTTTTACTGTCGTGGCGTGTCTGGTGCACTTAACACTTTTAGCTCATTGAATTTTCCAAAACTCATGTCCCATTTCACTGTAAACCCTACCTTTCTCACAATGACACGCCTTTTTTAATGAATAACAAATAAACATCACAGTTTATTTTTGACAATAAGGTTATTCATTGTTTAGATTGGTTATGTAAGCGAAATTATTTTTTCTGACAATACTGAATTGTAATTATTAAAAGAGTATATGATTGAAAACTTGCCTTATTGTAGTCAGTGGTGCGATAAACTTCTTCCTTTTTAGAAATTTTAAAGAAAGCGTTTAAACATCAATTGATGTATGATGATGTGGTTAAAAAAGATCTGCAAGCTCTTTTCTAAACTCGGTTGCAATTCAACAAAAACTGCTACTGATTTCGTGCAGACCAAGTCAGGCACGAAAAGAAGAAGACGTCCAGCTGGGGCTTTAGTGTTGGGGAAAGCTGCACTCCATACGTTTCCCCCGCACAAGGGTTTTCCATGAACAATTCCATATTTCTTTTCTCCATATTAGAAAAGAGAAGGAGAAAGGTAGACCTTTCAATTTGCAGTTGCTTTTTCTGTGGTTTTTGGCTAAAAGACAATCAAAAACCAAATTATTATTTGCCATTTACACGATTTTTGGCCGAAGGACAATTAAACATTGAATCACTGACTGCATTTTATGCGGCTTTTGGCAGGACAATTAAAAACCGATCCTATCCGATGGGGCACCACCTTGTCGTGGTGGATAGGCTTTAAACAAAGAGTGCCACCAAAATTTTCAGCAAGTTGAAAATGAATATGAGAAAACAATACTTATATCACGACACACATAAAGATATTAATTTAAAAGGGGAAGTGTATCTGCACTTTTTCTTAACTCTTAATTAATTTTTTTATGCAAAAATAATAATTCAAGTAACGTAGCATTTTATTGAGAAATATATTAAATTTTTAGTTGCCGGTACACCTTTGTTCTCCTCGGAGAGCCGAAAATTATGCAGGATATCAATATTTATAATCATACAATTTCAATCTACGTTTTAAAAAACTTTTGATTTAATTCTTCGAACTACAAACTTTGTTCAAACAAACTTAATACTTTTCCGTTTCTCGTTTGAGAGGATGAATTCATTCAGTGGAAAAGTTCAAACGTAAAAGGATAAGACCCTACTCTTCTAATCTCGCTTTTGCTCGAGAAAAGAGATTATACTCGAGTATATTTGTCATCAAATCACAGCCAGAGTGAACAATCTTTAACGACGAGCATTAAATAAAAGTCGTATTGTTTCTAGAAATTCTGCAATTAAATAACTAATGAGAGATATAAATATTATGAAGGCGCACGGGAGATCTGAACCTTGAAATACACTGTAACTGTATTTCACTCGATATTGTATAAGTTGAAATAGGGCCATGGAGTAAAATTAGGGCACTGCAATTTATTTCTAATGCTGTTGTTCTATTATTGGAACAAACTGATGTATTAAAACTATTGTTACGTTTCTGTAAAGATTAATTTAAGATGAATAGATAATTGAATGACTGAATTTCAAATTTTAGTAAGAGGAAAATTTTTATTGAAGAAGATTAGGAAAAAGGAACTACAATCATAAAAGGCCGAATTTTTTTTTTCAAAGTTTATTTATGTTATTTCAGACAATTTGCTTTGTGCTCGGAAAATGTTTGCAGCATTATTTTTGTTTGATTAAGCGTTTGACTCTTAGATTATAAATTAAACACGTGATTATGTACATTATAAATAACACTAATGCGCCCTTTGTCACAAAACCGGTGAAATTACTTTGCTCACGTAGGCAACCTAAAGTTTATAACAAAATGTGCTTTAAGTCAGGCATAAATGAAAGGTCAAAAGTGAACAGTACATATAAGCAAACAAGCTGTCTTTTATTTTTGTTTTAATTATGGTTATTATTTAACGCTGGTAATTTAATAATTTAGTCATATTTCAGTTTTAATGAAGCATAAAAATTTATGCAGGAGCGAAATGCGTTTCATCTTCGTTAATTACCACGAAATGAAATCAGTGATGGTAGCTCATTGCTTTTTTTTTCAAGTTTGGGTGTACTACCTCCTTTGTTTTCTACTTTGTTACTATGGTTTTTATAATTACTACGCTGTTCTTAAATTTTTAGGTTAAAGTGAAGTTCCTTGGTTTGGCAACAAATTTTATTTATACAATTAAGTTAAAACCCCGTTTAGTTACCATAATAATAGGGAGATTTCGCAAATATGCGATTCCCTATGCTTTCGCAAGTAGTAAGATTTGGAACAACTGCACCATTTTTTGTTCTTTTTTAGATCCTATGCATCTTAACGTCTTGTTGGCGTGGTCTTACAACTGTACCAGCACGCTGTTAATTAAATGTTGTTCTCTGTTTAAGCCCACCCTCGAATTAACAACATGGACATGTTACAGAAAGATCAATAAGAACGCCAATGATGGAAATGGAGGATTCGTTATAACAAGATGTTAAAATAAATCGTGTAATTTTACAACAACTTCTTGATTGAAAAAAAAATTGATGGATTTAGTTTATAATTATGATTATCTAAATGCACTAGAGAAGAAATTGCTTTTTTTTGTTATTTAAAATTATGGAATATATTTACTTTAACTATACAATTTAGCTGGAAGAAGTTTTATTTCCATAATATCCGCACATAGTGTAAATATTTGTCTTGATTTTGTGGTCGAAGTTAAGATGATATTCCACAACGTTAGTTTATTTAACGTACGAGTTTTTGCAAAATATCGTATTTTCATTCAGGTAAGTTTGATATTTTTCACGGGTGCGTGCACATTTCAACAGAATTTTGGATTGCACACGTTAATTGTGTATGTGCAATTACTTCAAATCTTACGAGTCTTAGTGCTGAGATAAGTAATTCAGTGAACAATCTGTAGTCTACTCAAGATATGTACTTAAAATCAGAATGAAAGAAGGGTCGAGAATCTTTTTATTGCTATTTTAATATAAAATCAGCGTACTTCTTTAAATTGACAAGCTCACATCTTTCATTAACTATTATGAATTTTGTCGTTATAACGGACTTTTACTGCATGTCAAATCTATAAGCAAAATATATTGAAACCAAGAAAAACAACTAAAACTTTTTCTTTTTTTTTAAAGAAAAATAACTAATAATAATAATATTAAAGTGTGTAAGTAGTATAATTAAATCAAGAGCCACTAAATTCGACGTTTTCAAATGAGTTCAAAGAAATGTCTTATACGATCGACAAAAAAAAAAAAAATTATTTGGTTAACTAGAAGTATCTAACTTAGTGTTAATAGTTGATTATTTAAATTTTAAATAATTTAAGATAATTTTAAAAAAAATAATAATGTTCATAAAGTTGTGCAGGTGTGTTAGAATTAGACCAGAGTTATCGAGTTCATCGATTACAAGTAGTTCATAGATGTTCAGCCCAGTTGATCACAAAATCTGAACTAAACGCTTACTTATCTAGAACAAAGATGTATTTTTTGCAAAAGAAATTTACTTTACAAAATAAGCATAATTATTTCAATTACTTAATTTTAAGAGCGAAAAAAAAGTTGCAGAACAGTAACTGCCTTTAAAATCATTCCAGATTTTCCATATAACTACAATGACGAAAGATCAAATAATAGCCAATCCATCAAACAAGCCTAATCTCATGCAATTACAAGATTACTTAATAGCTGAAATCAGAACAAACCGAACCATCCCACACGAGTCGATGATAACAGTCTATTAATGACATCGGACGTACCCACTCCTCATTAGTTAGTTTGTAGTATCTCAATTTCATCTTATATACCACAGACTCAAAACAACTTATTTTCCCTTCATCGGCAAGAACTTTAAACTAATAAGATAATGCTTCATATTTATGGGAGACTTCCGGATGCTTGTCAAGACGCTTTCTTTTCTCTCTCTCTCTCTCTCCTTTCAGCGTATAAAGGAAAGCGTTGCAAAGTTGTATAACGAAAAGGAATAAATTATGCTCGGAACTGAAGTTTAATTTTGAATTTATGTCACACAGACGTTAATCAAGGGAAGAAAGAAAGGAACTTAATTCTCGCATTTTTACCGACATCTTGATTAGCGCCTTTTCTTCGGAGGTTGAGATAAGAATGCTTATTAAATCATTAAGACTCGCTTTGTTAACACGTCAGTTCCTCTCACAGAAATCTTCAAAAGGTTAGTTTCGTACTCATTCAAAAGTTTTATAAACACGCTTAAAATCATGCACTTCCTTGAGAGAAGCAAATTAAATGACAAACGTTGTGAGTCCAAGATTTAATTTTGTCTTTCAGCCAAATGAGGGAGTCTTCTAACAAAACTACTCTACTTATTCCCCTTGATTATACGAAAAATACCACATTTAGATATGCATACTTCATTATACACTTAATTGTATTATTTTACAGCGGCTTTTGCGTATAATTTCTTTTTAGTTCAACGCTATAGCACTTTCACAGGTGTCTGATAATATTCCAAACTATATGAAAAGCACTTAAAATAAGAAACATCGTTTCTAAAGCAATAATTGCATGAATAACTTTGCATTATAAGTATTATGGTGAATAAATATAGAGTAACTTCACTGTAAAATATAGGGTAGTGTTATACGGTTGCAAGTAATGAAGACTGTATGTCGAACGAAAATTATACGACTAACTTCCACACGCTATAACACTTAAGTAACGACCGTGTAATATGGTTTCTAAAGTAATGAACGTTATTTGAAGAACTTTGAAATGAAAATGATATGGCCGTTGAATGAAATATAGGGGGAAATTATGTGGCAACAGTGATGAATGAAAGCTATATGGGTACATTTGGCATGGGATTACAATTTAAAAAGGAACATCGATTATAAAGAAATATTATGTGCAAAATAGAATTTTTCTGAGAAATAGTACTTTAAAGAAGTAACACTCAAACAAGGACTGTCAGTAAATGATGTCACGCTTGGGTGGAAAGAAAGAAGGGGGGAGATAACAAGAATTTTGACAACTCACATTTGGGTAAAATAAAAAATAAATAAAAATTTAAAAACAGAGCATGAAATATTTTTCTATTATTTGTTTCGTATTCCAACATCTTTTTCTCCAAAATCAATATTATTTCTAAGCCATTAAAACTCTTTAAAAAAACGTAGTTAAAGTTTAAAAATTTTATTTTAAATATGATCTATAACAAGTGCTTTGTTTCTGTACTGTTAGTATATGTTTATATAATAAAGAGTGATATAAGACAAATGGGGTAGGGGTTAAAAGTATTGTGGAAAAAAAAGAGTAGCATCATCTATGCACGGCATCACAATATATATGTTACTGTGAATACACAATATACTAGTTAGTGCATCTGCCCGGTATACCCTACACTGATGTTTTTTTTTTCTTTCAAATGCCACTGCCCGGTATGCATTTAACCAGTTCTCCGAAAACTGATGTTTCTTCTAATCTATTCTCAGCAGATATTAAAATATCGAATAAATATAATAATATCAGTGAATAAATTAATATCAACCCGGATATGGCAAATATTTCGGACATTCATCAAAGCGACTATGTGATTGTTGACATTTACCGGTCAATGTCTACATTCTCTTGATTTCGGTCATTCACGGTAACCTATACATTATAAATGGAAATTTCCTGGAAAAATGCCTGAAATTTCCTGAAAAGTAAAAGATGCAAAACATATGTAAAAGCGCTTCTTATGTAATATAACAAGGTGAACGAAAATTATGATTAAATTTTCACGCTAAGACGCTTGCTAAAGCATCTTAACGTGTAAAGCGATATTAATTAGCTATGTGACGGTATAATATAGTTTTCGATAGCAATTTACCATTTTCATTTCAAGTTTTAATTAGATTATTTTAAATCGAAAACAAAAGTTTAATAATTATTTTTAATTTTTTTCTCAGTGATCTTTCTTTAATTGTATTTTTTTTTTTCAATCTTGGAATATTCATCCAATATTCCGATTTAACCAATTAAAAAATTTTTGTTTAAAATTCATTGGTGACCATAATCTATTTACATTCATTTTCAGAAATAAAACTCTTATTTTTGACGATTCAGCAATCCTTGAGCTATATTTCGTTAATTTAGAGAATCAATTCTTCACGAAATCACGTGATTTGTGACGAGATGCGATAACTCTCAAATATATGACGAAAATGTTTCCTCAGCTGGAAACGTCGTGCATTGTGGGAGATTATTAACTAGAATGACGAAATTAGAATGGAGACTAGATGATCGAAAATAAAATGACGAATTCTGCCCATCTGGTAGCATGGTGATCAAGGAGTTGGCCTCGTACCAGGAAAATTTCGAGTTCAAATCTCGATTCGGGCATAGGTGTAACTTATATATTTGTTCTATCTGTTCTTGCGTTGTTGGGGCAACTTTCATCGACCTATGAGCTTTAAGTGGTGCACGTTAAAGTGATTATTAGAAATGTTCAATATCTTATGGCGGTTTTTCTTTATTCTTAAAAAAAAATAGAATGACGAAATATTTCTCTCATTTTGACGAAATTTCTCTCCTCGATGAAATGAAGAAAGTTATTTCGTCACTTTAACGAAATTTCTGTTCGGAGCTCATACCAGGAAACGGTTTCGTCAAAAAAGAATAAAATTTTGTGATGTTTGAGTATCCAGTTTTTACAGTATTTCCTTTTTAGAACACCACTGAATAAATATATGCACTCTTTTAACGTTCATCATCGGGTCTGGTAGCAAATAATTTTCATCGCGTAAAAAAGGTTTATTCCCTTAGCTAATCGAAGTTCGACAAAAAAATATATTTAAATTATTTAAAATGTAGAAAGATTAATTTTTGCGGACTAACATCTGCTTCGCAAATTTCAGTAAAGGTAATAAACCCTTTTTACGCAAAGAAAATTATTTTCTACCAGTCCCGACTGGGACTGACGATGAAACATGAAAAGAGTGCATATATTAATTCTGTTACTTTTGTGATTGAAGGTCCCACTACGAACTTCCAAAAATGAATCATTGAAAGGTATCACTTACCTTGCTATGTTCTATATGTATAAGCAGTACGACCAACCTTTTCTGTATATAGGTCCGGGGTTGGCGTCAATATACCTAATGATAAATATCTAATGACGACAGCCAATTTGAATAACAATAGAACATTTTATTGTTCTAATTAACAAATCATGACGATGAAAATGAAATATGAATGAAATTTCTACAAGTTCAGTGATGATGAGAAAGTTCGACTTCCTTGCCTGAGTACATATACATATCTGTCTCTGCGTAAGGAGTTACGGTTGCAGTTCGACAGCATAAGGAGTTACGGTTGCAGTTCGTAACAAATTCAATGGTATTTATTCTAAAACGGAAATATATGGAGTTCATTGTCGCCAATGAATTTTAAATAAAATCATTTGATTGATTAAATCGAAGTAATGGATGAATATTTTAAGACTTGTAAAAAAATAAATAATAAAAAAATCGGACAAGCTAAGAAAATCATTTAACTTTTATTTTTCCATTTAACTTATAAGTACTTAATACAATCTAATTTTAAATAAAAAAAAGGAATAGACAAAGAAGGAAATTACAACACAGCAATTATTTTTGCAGAATTTCCTTTCATTTAACATGCTTTTTAATGTTTTAGTCATTTTATAATCATATCAAGAACGTTTTCACGTGTTATTATTGGCTACTTATGAGTGAGATAAACACCGTAGCATAACTTAATCCAAATACTCAGAATATTTTTCTGAAACGTCAATATATATGTTATAATCGAATTATAAACAATAAAAAAACTATTAAAAATTCTAAACATTTCTAAAAATTATTAAATGTTGTTATACATCGAGTTAAGACATTAATATTCGACAGAGACCCTAAAACGAAAAAGAAATTGCAATATAGAGTCTTCTAGTAATTAAATTTAGTCTACTGCAGTTACAAAAATTAATAAGGAATACGGTATATTCATATGTAGTGTTTATTTAAAGAAAAGGTGTTAATTTATAAATGTTGTATGGTGAATGGAGTTTTCGTACTATTTACGTATTCAATTAACATTTTATTCGAATTAATAATGCATGTTAAAAGATAGCGTTTTTTTAAATATTTTTTTAAGCTTGCATTAACTTTTCCTTAAAATACACATAGATAAGGAAAAAAAAAAATCGTAGTGATGATATCAAACACTATTGAGCAGGAAAGATAATTTTTATTTTTGAATTATTTTATCGATCGAGTTTAATTTATGCAGCCATTTTTTTCTAAAGTACCAACACGTTACGACACGTGCACCATATGCCGAAGTCGATGTTGGCGCGAAATGAAAAAATATATCCACCTACTTTACATGATGATTGGGGAGGGGGGGGGGGTTGTGCTGCCATAAAGTTCTTGGGAAAAGTTAACAAACCCTTTTCCCCTAAGTTCAAGGGCATTTACTGTGATCAATTTACCCTTATTTATCCAGAGTTAATTTATGTCAGTTTTTTCTCTCTGTTTTTTTTCGGCGTGCAGCGCATGCCTGTTTTTAACTAAAACACCGTAATAAGGGGGAATTGCTGAAAAATAATGCGATTGCATGTTCTTGCCTGAGAACATATTTCAAAATAAAAAAGAAAAAAAAATTGATTTAACGGACAAACTTTAATATTGTTTTTTGAATTATATTTTAAATTATGATGTTTATGATATGAACATTAGTTTCTCTGTAATGTAGATGATCATATGCAGTTGAAAATATTCCATTTTTTCCCCGTTCGATAAGTTCATAAATGACAAAAGCTCTACCTGATTCCCTTGCTTACCATGCGGTTTAATTTTTTTTCTTCTTTTTAATCTAACATGGCGACATGCTGTTTCCTGTTAACTACATTCTTTATTGTGGTTCTAAATTTCATTATACGATAGGCAAATCCTTTTTGAAAAATTGCCGTTTAGTTGTTGATGTGTTTTCTTTGTTATTTTTTTTAAACAAAAAATACTGACACATAATTTTTTTATTTGTCTTTATTATGAAATGACAAAGAATTGTTTTTAATAAAATGGAATTCCTTTATTTATGAAAAAAAGGGAATATTGTGAAAAATTTAAAAGAAAGAACGTCATGGAAAACAAGTAAAAACTGAACTAAAATTCAGAAAAAAAGGAAAGAAGAAAAATAAACAAAATAATAAATAAATATTTATTGTCAATTGTTTTTGCAAATTTTTAGCGGTTTGTAAACAAACCAATTAAAGTGTAAGTATTAGCTAATGGTAGCAATAAAATAGCTATATTTTTTTATGTTAGGTAAGAGTTCAAAAAATAATTTTTTTCAAAACAAGTCAAAATAACTGGAATAAAGTGGCCGTTTGAATCATTTACATGTGGCGGTGACTGAAATAATTTGAAATCAATTTTACAAAGTAAAGAATAATGCATTAAAACATAAAATTGGTTGGTTACGAGAAGAAATTTTACCAAAAAAAGTAGAAAGTTGGCAGCCCTGTACTTATATACACGGTAAACAATCATGCTTTTTCATTTTTTCATTTTTTCGAATTATACATATGTTATCCCACCACTATCCAACGGTAACAGATCCTAATAAAATAATAAACTCTAAAAATCATGCAAATAATGAGTCAGAACAACGTAAAAGGATATGTTGTTTCCATTGCCTTTTGCCAAGCTTGCTTGGGAAACCAAGCGAATTAAGGACAGAGAGGGAGTTTCATGTTTTCCAGTGGTGCCATCTACGGAGAAGAATAAGACTTCAGTCATACACACGTCACAGCCAGTTTTTACAAGTCGAGCCCATTCGTACACCCATTCATTCATCCACAGATCGTAATTTTGACCTGAACCAGAGAACTTTCGATCTCCTATTCACTACCCCTTGAGGTATTTTATTTTAGAACCGACATTGAACAGTCGACTCATTTTTGAGGTTTACGACTTCTAATGTTCAACTCTGTAGCCTTGTTATTTTGAACCCACTCCAAAAGACAAAACTCCTTGATCATGTATTGGGAGAAATTTGCCTTCGTGGAGAACTTTTTGATGGAACTAAACTGCTTTGACGTTTCATAGATCGGAAAACCACTAAAAATGTTTCAGGGCTAGCCCTTTGGAAAGGGTATTCTAACCCATGATTCGTCTACTACTGAATACAATTTTTTTTCTTCAGCACTGTGTTTGGTGTGAACTGGAAACAGAATACGCATTGACCAGCTATTGGTGAGATTCGAACCTAAGACATCTAATGGAAGCGCTTAATTCCATCTCGCAACACTAAGGTTCGCTTTAAATTTTTTTAAAAAAATTCAATTTTTTTAAATTTTTAGAAACTAATACGATTAAAAATAAATTTACTATGAAATTTTTTCTTAAAAATATACAACGCCGACAGAACAAATCTTATTATACATCCATGCAACCGCAAGCGTAAAGTTTTTTTTTTTTTTTTTTTAAATTATAATTGCTTCTCCTCACTGTATTTTGTTTGCTTTATGTTCTATGGTAGAACCATAATTAATAAAGTTATTTACAAAGATAAATTGATAAAACTATTTCTTAGAAAGTTTCATATGCTTTGTATTTATTATTAGATCGTTCAAATATAAAGAATTAAAAAGAAAAAAATACACGTCTTAAAGCTTTTAGCATCCTAAATATATTTGTCATTAACTTCGTGAAATTTTTAATAAAGAATTTTCTTCTATTTTTTTTCTACCCAGAAGATTTATCACTAAAAAATGTGTACTGTAACAAAAACGATTTCTATCTGAGATCTCGCATAAAACAGTCATTTTGTACTTTCAATCCGAAAAATGCTTTTTTTTTTATTTATTTTTTTTTAAAAACAAATACGCTTTTCTTTGTGTGCATTAATTTAGTCTCTATTAACAAAGATAAAATTTATAGAATCAGGATTCATTTATGAAAATGAATTGAGAACTGATAATGATTTTAAGACATTATTTTTTATAACAACAGATTTCTCTTACTTAGCGATTAAACCGAATTGAAATTGAGAAACGTAAATGTCAATAATAATGAAAAATATTATTTCCAATAACGCAAAACCGTTTTAAGCATTCATCAGATAACTAGCTTAGGGTTTAAAAAACTATTATCTACTAGGAAGAAAACGAATAATTAGAAATATTTTTCAACACTAAATATTTCGAGCTTAAATGATAAGCAACCAAAACAAATTATCTTTCTGTTTGATAAATTGAGGGAAGAAACGGAATTGTCATAAAAATCCGCATTATCAGCAAGATGCAAAATCTCCATACAACTTTAGGGATTATCAATAATGCTGATCATAAAACAAAAAGTGTTTTAGACTGTTATGCTAATGAGTTTAAACTCGGCCACTCTTGCTAAATAAGTTTAAATATTAAGTTAATGGATTTTAAAATGGGGGAGAGAGCACTTCCAGTTAATTTATGCAAGTAAAGGGAGAACTATCATAGCTGATGGGAATCACTCCAAAACGATCTTTATTTGTGTAAATATAAGTCCAGAGAGTGAAAAGTGGGTATTATCTTCCAAGAAAACGCTTTACCAAATTTGGTAAGATTATACTATGCGTAAAATCCTGAATAAACTCCATAAAATGATTTAAAGCTGTAAGCTATAGCAGGATGAAATACTGAGAGAAAGTTCGTTATTACGCTAATTCACAACAATAACTGAAATTGTTGTTATAGCGAGCTTCTAGCTATAAGCAAGCACATATATTTAATATTGAAATAGCTTTAAAAAAAACTTAAAAATTAAGAAGACACAATTACCTCTTCTCGTTTTATTTTGAAGAACCATTATGATTTACAATACATATCAATTTTCGTCTACAGATTACAGATTTGATTACATAGCTCTGTACTTTATGAAAGGCAGAAATACTTTCGTTTCGTTTTATTTTGAAGAACCATTATGATTTACATTACATATCAATTTTCGTCTACAGATTTCATAATGGATTACGTAGCTCTGTACTTTATGAAAGGCTGAAATACTTTCGTTTCGTTTTCGTTTTATTTTGAAGAACCACTATGATTTACAATACATATCAACTTTCGTCTACAGATTACAGATTGGATTACGTAGCTCTGTATTTTATGAAAGGCAGAAATACTTTCGTTTCGTTTTATTTTGAAGAACCATTATGATTTAAAGTACATATCAATTTTCGTCTACAGATTGCAGATTGGATTACGTAGCTCAGTACTTAATGAAAGGCAGAAATACCTATGACATGAATATTTAAACAATCCGAATTGCAGCGAATTTTGCCAAAAAGAAAATGAAGCGAAGTGCAGTGGTCCGAACTAGTGCATTTCAAATAGTGAAACTACTATAGTCGCAACTTCTTTCCGTAGTTTGTAGTGTAGTATGTTACTTTTCAATAAAAAAAGCAGCATTGTGAGTAGTGTAATTAAAAAAATATCAGTAGCTTATAGTCAGAGCCGGATTATACCTTTCGTAGGCCCTAGGCATTCGTAGGCCCCAGGCATTTCGTAGGCCTTCGACAGCATAATACAAGATTTCGTTGAATCCAAAAATCTCATAAAAGTAATATATTAGATCATAAGATTCTGCAAAATAATTTATTACCGAAAGATATTATATTTTTATTTGTATCTTCATAATTTTGAGCAAAATACACTTGCTGTTTTTAAAGCTAAATTATTTTTGTCAACAAATTTTTTTTCTCCCAAGTTTTTCGTAGGCCCTAGACACGCGCCTAGTATGCCTATAGGTTAATCCGGCCCTGCTTATAGTGATTCCTGGCAACTACTTTTAACATTAGATCGGAAAAGAAACACGGATGTAACGCAACTATTTTTTCGAATCCGTCAATATAGGCAATGAAAATTACTCTGTGGCCGTAGCTGAGGGTCAACAGAAATTACCTATTTAAAATCACGTATAATTAATATATTATATAAACTAGCCATTACGAAAAACAGATAATTAATCACTTTTGTCACATTTTCACATGCGAATGCACACTCGTGAAACATTGATGTTATTTAAAAAGAAGGGAAAGTATTTTCGATGTACTTAATTTCTTAGCGGGTTAAAAGAGCAATAAACAATTAAAAAATTGTATTATTTGATATTTTTGCATTCTTAAATTAAATATTCGCTGTCGAAAAAGACATTAAAAGTTGAAGGTTAAATGAACAAATACGAAAAAATTGTTTTGGAATAACATACTGGCACATGTAAACACGAATAAATATTTCTTAATTAATTCCTTTTATTAAATATAAGCCAATTTCTTATTCAAAACTATTTTGAGCATAGGTGTAAATTAAGTTCTGCAGTAAGTTCGTCTTCTTAAAGTCGTGGAGTACTTACACCATGTTAAAAAAAAAAAAAAAAAAAAAAAAAAAAACAGTTGTGGTTGTGACAGTTATGGTTCTACATTTGTAACAAGGTAGTTGTAATAAACTGCAAAAAATAATGTAGTTTTTCTGATCACTGATAAGGTACAATACTTTTTGACGTCATTGATAACAGTGAATATGGATTTTAACTTGCTAACTATTTCGACACATTTCTGCTTAATTTTGAAAAGCCCTTTGTTGCAGTGTTGCATAGTTTAAGAATATTTCAACAAACTGATAGTTTTAAAAAGTGATAAATGCATTAATTATCAGTGTTTAAATTTTTTTATTATCTGATAACTTTTAACCTAGCTTATGTGCAATGGGATCTTGCTTTTCGATCTCTTAAGCTTTTCGATTCTCGATGAAAAATTTTATTCAATTAATGTCGAACAAAGATTTAGCCAATTTGCTGTCCTTGCTAACTTTAAAATATATCTTCGCAATTCCTCATTTCTAATTTTGAATTTATTTAACTATCCTATAAATTTAGTTTAAACAGTTTTAATCATTATATTCTGGAATTTTCATGTCCTTCAAGCGCACACTTCTATTTAGTGAAGAGTCCCTGAAGTGTCCATTTTACCAAAGTTCCCCTGAATTAAATTTCTGCACAAATGTAGAAGCTGCCCTGCCTAAACAATTATTTCAGCTTGATTATCAGGAAACTAATGGAATACCCAGATATCCAAAACTACGTATATGAATAATTTTATGTGTTATTATAATTCTAAATATATTTGAGTCGAATATACATGATTGTTAACAGGCTCTAAACCTGGTAAAATTGATTTGGGTACCCGGTACCGGGTAGTAAAATCTGTAATCTACTGAGTCCGGGAAATACATGCATTTCCCTTTCTGACCTGATATGTGCCGGGTACCCGGTTCATTTCTACAAGAAAGTTATTGAGAACAGAAATACGGGGTCACGTGGTTGACAAAAGTGTGCAGCAAGATTTCAAAAAATAACAGAAGAATTTTTTTTTTGTTAGAAAAGGGGTAACAGCCGATGGTGGCGACACAATGATATATAAAAATAAGATGTGAAAACTGTAAGAAAGAAGTGATGTCAAATTTTTTGCTTTTCTGAATTTATATACTGAGCAAAGAAGTATGGTCAAAACTACCAGAATATTATAAAATTCACAGTGGTTCTGGTTGAATGGGAACACCAGAAAGCTCAGTAATTTTTACCGATGCGATTTGGTAATGATTTTTGCAAAATTAGCAATAAAATATGGTTTTATAACATGTGATAAAATTTGGTGGTTTTATCATGATACCTTAGAGCATGGAGTAGAAACCATTTATTCAGTTTAGAATTTTTCAGTAAATGTTTGGTTATAAAAGAATTATAATTTTGAAAACCAGAATTTCCGTTAAACCGTTGTCATATGAAAGGAAAAATTACCAAATGAATGGTTTAAAAACTGTATATTTCGGTTTCATTAAACAGAATTAAGGTTTTTTCCCCAAGGAATGTCATTACCATACAGTATAGAAATTTTAGCATAATTCTTTTCTCCTTGTATGGAAAATAAATAACAATTTCTTCCATTCAAACCTTTTTCGTTTAATATTGTTCACTAAAATAGCTGAAAATTATATTCCCCTAAAAAAATATTTTTTTCATGAATGCAGAAGACTAGATAAGCTCGTTAAAAGCGCAATTTTGTATCTTGAATATTCGAATTTTTACGGTGACTGTGAAATTTGTCGTCCTCGCGAATGCAGTATGTTCCTGGTAATATGCTGTACTCTTTATATCGAGCTTCTACTATATTTAAGATTCAAAAGAGTTATAAATCCATGAAAAATATACAGGAAAAAAACGATGACGACATAATGGCATAGTTAGTGACAAGCATTGGAGACATTGTGTTAAACAATAAAGGCTCATGGAACGCATTTAATGTTTCGTATAATGCGCTTTAACAGCAAAATGAGTGTGATGGGGATTTCAAATAATATGTAGGCATATTTTTTAAGCGTGTCAGCGAAAGTAAGCCAATCGTAAAGTTTCATAGCTTATGTAAATTATTTATCAAATGCAATTTTTATGCTACGAAGGAGATTTAGTGCTCTATGTAAGTGTTTTTTAACTTTCTTCCCTCATTATCATCATAAACAAGGGAATCACATCTTACTCTGAGAATAAAAAATTTATGAAAACTTCCAGAATATGGTAAAATTTACCGGATTTTTGCCTTTATGGGAACAGCAAAGAGTACAGTAATTTTTATCGCAGCGCTTTGGTAATGAATGTTGTTAAAGTTAACAAAACAATACGGTTTTATAACCATGCTGTTAGGTAAAATTTGGTAATTACGTAAAATTTCATAATTTAATCATGTAGAACATGAAGCTGTTTAGAATTTTTCTTAAATGTGTATAATAGGGACTATAATTTTTCAAAAAAAAATGTACTAAGAAACTACTTGAAGAAACATATTTAAAGTATAAATTCTTGGGGAGGAAATACTACTTATAATATAAGTTAAAAACAAGAACAATACTAGACAAAGTTTCAAGATAGAAACAGAGGTTTATTGGAATTATTGATTTTTTGAACGCCCTCAAGAAACCTTTTTAGAGAGTATATTTTTATTCTTTTTCAATAAATATATCTTCTAAATACACTGTGTATACCTTTCAAAAAATCATTTTTATGTTCGGAGTATTTTTGAGGAAAAACTCCAGGAGAGAAACAAACCAATAAATACAGAAATTGCGTTCATGAAAATAAATACTTTTGAAATTCTCGTCATCAGCAATAAAATTTATTGCTTGCAAATTGTAAATATTTTATATAGATTTCATAAGCAATCAATTTCATCTCATAAATTTAACCTAAGCATTTCGACTAAAGAAATCTAAATAAAAATTGGAAAAAAAAAACTTTGATTTTAGAATAAATATTTCAAATAGTATTACTTTAAGAGCATACTTATGAAGTTTTGAACTTAGTATTAAGCTCAAACTGAGTCCCCCCTCCCCCTGAAATACTGTACTTCCGGTCTTTTAAATTAATACCGGAAATATCTTGATGATAATTAAAACTCATCTAGTTTTTAAAAAAATTCTATAAGTGAAAATTTTATAGATAACATTAAAATAGATCTTCAGAGTTCTTGTCGAAATTGAAGTAAAAAAATGAATGAACATTAATGTGCAGAAAATTTACAGCGTTTCTGTCTCTTTGGAAATAGTAAAAAACTCGGCCATTTTTACCGAAGCCCTTTAGTAATGATTATGGTAAAATTAACAATCAAATATGGTTTCATAATATGTGATAACATTTGGTAAAGATGCCTCTTTAAAAACACCAAAAGCCTCAGCCATTTTTACCGAAGTGCTTTAATAATGATTACTGTAAAATTAACAATAAAATACGGTTTTATAATATGTGATAAAATTTGGTAAAGGCGTCTCTTTGGAAACATTAAAAAGCTCCGCCATTTTTACCGAAGTGTTTCAGAAATGATTACGGTAAAATTAACAATAAAATATGGTTTTATAATATGTGATAACATTTAGTAAAGGTGTCTCTTTGGAAACACCAAAAGTCTCGGCCATGTTTACCGAAGTGCTTTCGTAAAGATTACGGTAAAATTAACAATGAAATATGATTTCATAATATGTGATAAAATTCAATTAAGCAGGTGAAATTCAATAATTTTATCATTATACTTTAAATCATGGCTTAAAAACCATTTATTCATTTAGATTTAGTTTTCTGTTTTATAATTTTTATTAAATGGGTAATAATATGAACAATAATTTTGGAAGTCAGAATTTCCGGTAAACTGGTAACCGTTTGAAATTAAAAACTACCAAATGAATGGTTTCAATACCGTATGCTTATGTTCATTTTTTTTTATCAGAAATGCCTTTACCATACACTACGGTAATTTTACCAGAATTTTTTTCTTTGTGCATGATATGTAATTTTTTGTAAATTTCCTCCAACATAAAAATATGGTGTTTTTTCTCAGAGAAAATATTAAATCTCCCCTCATAAGAAAAAAAATATTGAAATATTTCTTTTCCTCTAGTTATTTTAAGCATTAGATAAAAAAGATCCTCTCATAATCTTATTTACATGTATATTTTGGTTCCCTTCCAAACTTAAGTAACGAGAAAAAATGATATTTTTTGAAATTTGCCCTAGTTATTAACAGCAACTAAAATATAAACGCAAATCTTTGCAAATTGCGGACTATTTCTATATTTACTTATCAGCCTATAATTAGATGGCGTGTTTTCTTCGACATTTTGTTTTCGTTCTAAAAAATCAAATTATTAAGCTTAAAATTTAAACGCTTTTTTTTCTCTATAAACATTTTGAAGACTTAAATTCTCTCTCTCTCTCTCTCGCTTCTATCCCCCCCCCCTTTTTTTAAACATTGCAGCTAACGTTCTGAAAAAATTCCGCATGTTTGATTATGCTTATGTAAATTAAACGATTTTTTTCATAAGACATAATTTAAAAAAAAGCTATGCTCATTTTATTAATGGATATCAGATTTTTGAATCTTTTTTTTTATAAACAAGTCAATGAATTTATTTCTGAATTTTGGTGAGAGAGATTTTAAGTCTATTTTAAGGACGTTTATACCGTTTTTATTCAGAGAATTAAAATCGAGAAAGAATTCATAGTATTCTTATTAGTCCTTTTAATCTTTAATATTTTCTTTACTCTGCTTTAATCAATGCTCAAATTTCTCTTTTAATTTATACTTTTTTACTCAAATTAAAATCGAGAAAGAATTCATAGTTATTCTTATTGGCTTTTTTAATCTTTAATATTTTCTTATACACGCTATATTAAGAAGATATTTTTAATTCAGTCTTTAGATTTATAAATCTACAATAAATCATGGAAAAAAATATAAATTTTACTTCGAAGTTTTTTCTTTTAATTTTGTAAAACTTAAAGTAATTCAAATGTTAGTGGAACCGAGAATTGCATAGTTATTGGTATGATAATTCACATAACTCAAACAGAAGGTATAGGTTTGTAAAAGGGCAGTTTCGTAAAATTGTAAAAACAAAGTTTTTCAACAATTTGAACATTAAAAAAAAGAACTGAAAACGTTATTGATTCCGTTTTTTAAAAGAATTTTGTGAGAGATTTTTAAAAGTGAAAAATATTGTGAAGGGACCATTTTCACGATAAAACATTTAGTGAAGGATCCGTTTTGCCCATAAGAGATTTTGTGAAGGGGTCATTTCCACTATAAAATATTCTGTGATTGGTTCATTTTTGCCATTAAAGATTTTATGAAATTGACGTTTTTATGATAACACATTATGTAAATATATAGTCTGTTTTTACCATAAAATATTTTGTTAAATGTAAATTTTCGAGATAAAAAAAAAATAATATATATATATATATATATATATATATATATATATATATATATATATATATATATATATATATATATATATATATATATATATATATATATATATATATATATATATATATATATATATATATATATATATATATATATATATATATATATATATATATATATATATATATATATATATATATATATATATATATATATATATATATATATATTGGTCATTCTCACAAAAACAGTCATTTTCATGTCCCCAATATATTTTATGTTTGTTTTACAGCTTACGAAAAAAAAAATTCAGAGAAAGTGTCCTTCAGAATGCAAGCTAACAAAAGAATAAAAATAAAATTATCAATTTTTATTTTTTATTTATTTTAGGTAATTAAAATATACCAATATGTCATTCCCTCACTTGTCCCCACTGCTGATTTAAAAAAAGAAAAAAATTGAAAAAAATTGACTATTAATATTATTCATTACGCAAGCATTTCTCTAATAGTGTATAAAATTGCATATTGTTTCAGTAACTAGTTTTCGGAAACAACGATAACGACAGAGTTTTTAATGTAGTATGAGAAATAAAACGCGTCACTACACTGTAAAAAGGGTTTTGCAAAATTGACCTAAACTGTATCAAAATAACTCTGAAACAAATATAGTCGAATTTTAAAATCCCATACATTCAAAATTGAAACAGCATATACTCAATTTTGATCAAAATGCATTTGTCTCAAAAGCCGAATCAAGTAACTCAACCTTTGTAGTAGGAAGCTCTTATCACCTTAATTGACTCCCAATTTCAGGGAGAGTTCAGAAGCTTTGTACAGTGGTCAAGACTTATTAACTTACAAATTCAATTTCACATGGGAGTGAAATTTGGAAAATATGGTCACAATAGCTTTGTCATTAGATCAGTAATTGTAAATTCACTCTTCACTTATTTATCTGCATCTTAAAAACTTTATAGCGAGGATTGCATGTCATGATGTTTCGCTGCGGTTACAACCGTATAAAGCAGGGCTCGAAAAACCGCCCGTCCTCAGCGGCCAAAAATTCCCCGCGAACAACGAATTTCTCGAATCCGACGTCCGCTCGGACGGCCATTTTCTCGTAATGTTGCAATTATGAGCATCTACCTAAATGGAAAACCCCTTTCAGATTTCTGTGCAGTAACCTCTGTAAATCATTGGCTTCATTGTAGAACTGGCAAACGTCATATTTGATTCATTTTAAAAACTCAGTACCCTCGAATAAATTGACATTCCAGATAACTTGACCTTTGTTATTTAAATTATTTCATAAAAGAAATAAATTATTTCATAAAAGAAATACTAGGTTACTATTAGTAACCTAGTATTTCTTTTATTACTGTATAATGTAATCCTAGTATTTGTAATCCTAGTAACAACTAGTTCATTGTGCAGTTTATACAAAAGTTTGTAATAAATAAGAGAAAATTATATTTTTATTTATTTAGAAGCTGCGGGTTAGTTTTAAAGGAGGACGGGTACATTGTTGGGCAAGCCGTCCTCGGGAACAGGTAAAATTTCTGAGTTTTTTCGAGCCCTGCTTCCTAACTCTCTCTGTACTGGAGCGTGCAACTTTGATAATCTACTAGGATCACGGAGGTCCTTGGTTCAAATCCTGCCGGCAGCTAACAAACATCTTTCTCACACATTTCTCCTTCTACATTACATTTGAGCCTACATTGCATTCTGCTCAGAAATGAGCATATGCTGTTTCAATTTTGAATACTCAGGGTTTTAAAATTACTCAATATTTGTCTCGGAGCAATTTTGACGCATCTTTGTTCCATTTTGAGAAACCTTTTTTTTTATAGTGTAAAATTCTTGTAGCAAAATAAACAGTTGAAGTTAAAAATAATGTGGAATTTGAGATATGTTTTATAAAAGAGCATTGAAAAAACCAACTTAATATAATCTGTTTTTTTCCCCAACTTGCAGCATTCTTTTTCGAAAATTAAGAGGAAAACGTTTTGAAGAACATATACACATTAAAAATATTTTATACTAGTTCAAAGTCAAATAAAAAGCACGTTTGAATTTTTAAGAGTAAATATAAAAAAAAACTTTTACGAATTATCTGAAAGTTTCCTTTTTTGAGAAAAAAGAGAGAAATTATTAAAATATGTACACAAGATGTCTAGAGGATTTAAGTAAGATCGTTTTTATAAAAGATTTTCACTTTGAAAAAAACTGAAGGAATTATGAATTATGTAACCTAATTAATATTTTACTGTGACAGAACTGTTAGAGCGTTAAAATTTGCTTGCATCTTTACTAGCTGCGCAAAAATATCTACACTTTCTTTTTACATAGAAATAATAGCTCACTGTTGAACGATTTCATTTTTAAGAAAAATCTAAAACAGCATAATTACTGATCAACTTAGTTTCTTCGCCATAGATTGTTAAATGAGACAAAAATTATTCCGATTAATTGACACCGCGGTGAAGAAAACTGGAAAATTAATTGTTTCTTCAGATGCAAAAATAAATTACTTCAATACGTCACTATTACTTCTTAGCAATTATCTCTAGAGAAAAAATCTGCAAATTGTTAACATGTACTCATTTGTAGCTCCCCCTGTTCTGGTTATTATTCATTTTTTTCTTCTTCTTAGTTTACGCTGGAAAATTTACTGCTTATTTAAACTACACTTCAAGTAAGTTAATATTTATGGCTAGGGTCATACCATTTAAAAATTTGCATCATTTAGAATATCTTCATATATTTCTCACGATTTAATTTATTTTTGGTTTTAAATGAGTAAATTCTTTGGTTAAAATCAGAGTTGCTGTTCTGGTTACTGTAAGCGAAAATCACTATACAGTCATTGATTTCTCTCTTTAGTTGCTGGTTTTCGAAAAGGCAAACTTCATTTTAACGAATGGTCATCAGTGCCATCATAAGTATGAGGGCAAGTGAGGCATTAACCCAGAGCTTCACACCACGGATGTTCAATTTATTTTTAAAATTCTAGATTTTTAATTTTTTAACATTTATTTTTAGTTTAGAAAATTGAAAACCTTGAATCATAAACTATTTGAATAATTAAATAAAGAAGGCAGTAGTTTTCGGCACTTTAAGTGCTCTGTCAGAAAGACTTACTTTACAAGAAGTTTCATAAATATAGGTATTGGTGATAACTGAAAGGTAAAGTAGGGCACATCACAATGAAAGTTTCATTGTAACTTATGGTCAGAAGTGTGATTGTTGTTGATGCGGGGAAACAAAAGGGGGGTAATTTATCCATGAATCTTCCCTTCTAATTAGGGTGAACTATATTATCGCTGGTAAGATCTAAAATTAGTAATTTTTCTAAATCTGGTAAATGCTAGCATTGGAATACGACAAGAGAGAGAGCACCGCTACAACCCTATGACAGCCTGTTTATTGCTACTCTGAGTGTTGCAGAAACGTTTCTGTAGATGGCGCTGGAGTAAAGATACAACAGTGATCATACGCCGCTAAAGGTGCTACATTTATGTATGTAAATGATTTTGATTTCAATTTTAATTTTATGTTTTCTAATATTTATTGTCCAAAACTGCATTCAGATAGTGGTAGAAATAGCTGTTTTATTGTAATTTAATTATTTTGGTGACTAACTCTGAAGTTAAGTTAGTCGATAAATAATTAAGTTACGATGAAACATTTTATTTGATTGCTTATTAGTGAACAATTATGAATGACAAAAACAATGAACACAAAAACTTGTTAACACCCTAAATAACTTTTGATCTAAAGTGGGATTTTTATTTACTAAGATTGAATCTTACATTTTCGTGAGCTTGAACTAAAATATGCCAATTAATTAGAGCACAAGATATTTTAAGTGAAAAATTCATACATGAGGCGAACTTTCGTTGAGTAAACATACCTTCCTTGCAATGGATTTGGTTTTGCGACCCTTAAATTATGAGTAGCAGCCGTAATCTGGAAAATATGGTCCCGATAATTTAGGTAGAAGAGCGGTCGATAGTTTCGACTCCTTATTCATTTGATATTATTTTTTGAGTATTTCACTTTACCTCCAGAATTTTTCTTAACCGAATATGAAATTGTTGCACACAATAATATATTTCATTTATTCAAAGATACACAAAAATAATTCTTTAAAATTATTTATTATATTTTTATGCAAAAAGTAAAAAATAAAATGAATAGTAAGGAATAAATACTTTTATATCATTTTAAATTTCGTAATTTTAAATGATAAAATACGAATTTTGAACAAAATAAATCGAATAGTTCCCGAGTTTTTCAAGTTTAAAAAGTCGAACTTTTAAAGTAAATTTCTCAATAACTATTCAAACGAATTTCCTAACTTAAAAAAATATCTGTACTATATATTTAAGATTACAAACATGAAAAAAAAAATACCAAAAAAGTACCGATAGAAAATTCCAGGGAAAAAAGAGTACAAGAAAAAATGCGCAGAAAAAAAAGCGACTCGTCAATTTTTTACTTAAATGTACCGTCCAATTCGCTTCATGCTGTTGAAAAAATAAATTCAGATACAAAATTTAATTCGAAGTGGACCTGAAAGAAACTTCCTATACTTTGAACATTTTTAATTGTAAACACTGTTATAAAATGCTTAAAAGTATTGTAATAAATAATTATATTAAGAAGTAATGTTATAAGTAATGTATCAAAAAACAGTCAGTCTCTCATCGGTTAAACTTTTGATAAATTTAAAATATTAACAAAGATGATTAAGTATTTTAATATAAGACATTTTTTCTTTTAAAACTAACTAGTTCCTTATGTTATAATATCACAACACAATAAAAGTAATTTTTGAAATTTATCCTTTTGTAAATAAGTGTGAAGTGGAGAAAGCTACACAGAATTAAAATTAATTCTCATGAATAAATAAATTTTTAAAAGAAATGTACAAGTTTTTGGAATAAATTATTTATACATTAAATATACATTACACATTAAAACGAAGGAATGGATAAATGAAGAAAAGAAATTGAACAAAAATTTTTCCGAATAAATAATTTTAAAGAAATTGATGTTAGTAATACCATAATTACAGACACAGGGAAATGGTTAGAGTAGCCTTGTCCATCATTTGCATTGAAGTAAATGCACAATATTAATGTTAAAACATTGAATTAAAGATGTTTCTTAAAAATTAAGATTCTGAAATTCGATTAAATAGAATTTTGCAGAATTATTGAAATGTGAAATTATTGAAATGTGAAATTACTAATAATACCATCAAAGTTCTTTATATTAGATTATTATTGCTTAAGTTCAAATTTTACGCATGGGGGGATTAATCGGAGAGAATTTATTTTATTGTGGGGAGATTTGGTGTTTTATTATTTTCTTATGTTGGGGAATATGATGGAAGAGATTAAAAAACACCAAAAAGATGCTTACGTAGTATTCGAACACTCGGGTTCTGTTATTGCAAGATCGATGTTATAAAAATATTCCAAATCAGCAGTTACCTAACTATTTTTTTTTCCTTTATAAAACTTTCAATTCAAATAAAAACTTTTTTATTTTATTTAACAATCATGTTTTCCGAACGTTCGATGCATTATTAATAGTTAAAAAAGAATTGTTGAGTTGCTTATTCAGTTCTAATTTAATATATTAGTTTGCAACACTAAATTAAAATGACAAATGGAAATGTCCCAACTGCAATTGCAAACGTTAATAATAATGATTATCCATAAAAAAAAACGCATATGGTATTCAAATAGTGCTTAATGATTTACAGAAAGTATAAAATATTTCATCCACTACAAAATTTTTATTTTTATTATTAGTAGTTACCAAAAATAAATTTCGAATACTAGTGCTGTTATGTCCTCTCACGCAATCGTTTTCTCTCCGAACCTTTTCAACTTTAATATGAGATGCTGGCGCCATCTACTGATAAGCGTTTGAAAATATAGCTCGAGTAATTTAATGTCTTATACTTACCAATTTAAAACTTTTTAATCAGAATCTAAAAATTTGTTATGAAAGTAAATAATTAAACATCGAACTATTGTTCACATCCATACATAAGTTTTTTTCTTGGTTGAATCATTCATGAATTTTAAGAATTAAATGCTCTAGAATTATTAAATATTCGTCAAATCATCATAAAAGACATTTTTTACTTATTTAAATTTAATTTTATATACTTATTTAGTCAAAAATTGACTGGCTAGTAGCAGAAAGAAAAAATTTATTCACGGTTTTTCGAACACTTCCTGTTTCTAAAGAATAAAATAAATGTAACCATAAAATATATTCTGTACGCAGTATTAAAGTTACGATTTAAAGCTTTTCTTCTTCTTTTTTTAAGTTTATTTAAAATATGTGTTAGAAAAGTCTGGATAGAAACGAAAAACAGATGGTTGTATGAATCCACACTGGCATTACGTAACCAAACCAATATAACTAAAAACGCTTCATTAAGCCAGTGAACCCCAAACGCCGGATCGGCACAGATCAGTGGATCAAATGGTACCGGACCGACCAGAGAAGATTAAATCATTTTCATTTTATTTACTATGGTGTATTTCTTGCGCGTTTGTACCACTTTCTATGGATGAGAGGTTAACTGAGAGACGTCACCTATAGCCGCTCAAATACCTTAACGATATTTTATTTTGAAGGCATGCTTAAATACTATAAAATTAAATTTATTAAATCAAATATAAATAATCAATGTCAGTCACCCCCCTCAGTGGGCAGTGGTAAAATTATGAAGCGTTGACCGATCCGCGGCAAAAAGAGGTTTGGGGAGCTACTACTACTTACGGAGTTTTGAGTACTGTTCATTTGTGGTTGTGTTTTAAATACAGAAAGAATTTGAGTAAGAATTCTCCAACAGATTTTACAGCGGCAGCAAAAAATGTGTTTTAATAATTTAGGGAATTAGAATTAAAACAACTTTTTTCCACCACTACTTGTAAATATTTCAAGGGGATCCGATAGGGCATATACCAATAATGTTTAAACTGACCTTTTTGGATGTACCTTTTCTCAGCATGTACCTTGCCAAAATTTGTAGTGTATTTTCAGTACTGATTGATTGATTTTTTTTATTCACACAGAGAGAACAACGGGTATTCAGGTAGTAGTTATTATATAAGTAAAATAAGAAGATCCGACTGCTCAAGAAAAATTAAAAAAAAATTCTAAAATTTGAATTGAATGAAAATACTGTTTATTAATTATTTTCTGGGTTAGGATAAATGTTCCTAAAAAAAAAAAATGAAATTACTCGGGGAGTATCGTCAATAAAGAAACGACTCTTTCATCGGGTAAAGTAACTATATCCGTTTTATTACTTAGAATCTATTTAGTTACAGGTTTTAATGTGACAAAAAAGCTAGTCTACAACACTAAAATTAATGACTACTTCTATTTTAATGCACGCTTTCCATGTAGACACATAATTTAAGGTATTAAGATAATTTTCAGGTATTCACAATCAATAATATTAAGTTTCATTAATGATAGGGATTCTCGCCAGTTTCCCTTCGTCATAAATCTTAGTGAAGCAAACCAACTCAAGGAATAAAACGTAATGTACGAGTTTTAGTTCTATAGCTTAAATAAAATGAATTGATATTATTACTTTTTGTAATTTGATAGTATATTTGCTTTATGACTGTACACCTCATGAAAACTGGAGGTTTAAAAAAAGCAATATACAGTGAGCAAAATAGTGAATTGGAACACCCTTAACAACTCTTAATTTAATGATCGGATCTTCACGTTCTGGGACTCCATCGTAATGGTTAGAGGGAGTAGCCTCAAATATGCTAATTATTTAGTGCAAACACTTTTTCAAGTTACGAAATCAGGCACATAAACGCCCTTTCTCTGAATAAACAGAATTTTTTCTCGATGGAGTCGAATTTCTTTATTCCAAAATACAGGAGTAGCTGCAATCGGGAAAAAATTGTCCCAATAGTTTAGTCAGGAGAGCGGCCCAAAGTATGTTAACGTTAATTTTACTTTTTGCGTAGTATTTCGCCATTTCTCGGGAAGAAATTTTGCACTTAATTGTTAAATTCGTTTATCCAAAGTTTATTCTATGTAAAAAAAACAACTTTCAGTAACCATTTATTATTTTATTTAATAACAATTGAAAAAATTTTGAATTGTAAGGTATGCAATTTTTTACATCATTTTAAGGAATATATTTTTGCATGAAAAAATTGAAAACTTGAGTAAAATCGGTTGAATAATTCCTGAGAAATCAAATTTTAAAAATACGACTTTTTAAAAATTTGATTTCACAGGAACTGTAATAGTGTGCATATCTGTGTCTGATTTCGCAACTTAAAATATCGTCAGCACTGATTAACTATCATATTTGAAGTCATCGAACCATTATGATTGAGACCCAGAACGTGAAGATCCGATCATTAGATCAAAAGCTATTCAGGGAGGTCCGCTTTTCATTTTGCGCACTGTGTAGAACGGAAGATCGGAGAACATCCAGTCACTTTAGTTAGAATAAAGGTTACATGCTTTATTATATTATTTTTTATACTTTATTGACGAAAGTAAAAAGTACTTCTTGTCGATATAGTTACGTCAAGCAACTTTATCGACTGTCAATTCAAGGTGGGTAGGATATTTTTCTGCAACAAAATCCAGCTATATAAAGTTACAGTTTTGATTGATTTAATCTCAAAATAATACTATCCTATAAACAATAATTTCCGAAAGTAATTTAATGTAACAATTGGATGAAATGTTTTGAAAAAACGCTTGCCTGACTGTAAATATCCAGATATTTCCACATAATATTAACATAAGCATCAAACCAAAACAAATAAGAAGTAGATTTTAGAATGAAAACTAGTACAGGATTTAAAAGCGAGCTACATTTTATACATCCAACTCTTTTAAATGACCATTGACAATGCGTCGTCCTACTAATGAAGTTGTAGTACAACATGACACTGAATAGGTTTTAATAAAATTTTGCAATTTGTGATTTTCAATGCTATTTGTGATTCGAAACAAATACATT
The DNA here is from genome assembly GCF_982258835.1 of Parasteatoda tepidariorum. NCBI lineage: Eukaryota > Metazoa > Arthropoda > Arachnida > Araneae > Theridiidae > Parasteatoda > Parasteatoda tepidariorum. Next base: position 100,747,639 of record NC_141757.1, read on the forward strand.
TTTATTACTCAAGGCTTATAATTTATTATTGTTGTATTATCTTAATCCGAGTCTGTATTACTATCAGCCGATCCTAGTCTATTTTCAATTGTGAGCAAATATATTTTCGTCGTCCCTCTACGTTAAAAGGATAATAATAAATATTTAGGAAGTAAAATAAACTTTAATCATTTTAAAAATAAATAAAAATCTTAAGTTCTTATTTCTTTTTATATAAAAATGAGGTACAAAGTACTTATACAAAATACCTTTATTTTATATTCCATAGAGCGATAAGAAACAAAAAGAAAATATTGTATCCATAGCAATTTCAGAGGAGCAATCAAAATATTGGATACCTATATTTTTTTATCCAGTTATCATTTATCTACTTTTTTTTATCTGCTTATCATTTATGCCAGGTATTCCCAAATAAAAAAAAAGTTGCTTGCATATAGTTATAAATCTCACCCTTTTATATTTATCAGTACAAGATTTAAATGCGAGCTATATTTATACTGTCCATGTCTTTTAAATGACAATTGGCCAACTGATGAAGTTGTACAATGTGACACTGAATGTATTTTCATAATATTTCTCTATTTGTGTTTTTAAATTTTACTTTTAAGCAAATGTATTTTTATTACAAATGGATTAAAACTTACGATTGTTGTATTACAGAATTACACAAAATAGGATTGAAAATCAAAAGTACGATTTGTATTAAAATAGTACAACTTAAAGCGTATATTTTTTACCTCTTAAATTGCGATTGTAGTTTCAAACATTACTTATAAAACAATTAAGAAAACTCATTAAGCGAACACCTAAAGTAAAGTGAGTAATTATCACTTTGTTGAACTACAACTTTGAACTCCAACCATTTTATTCCAGAATAATGATGATGGAAGAAAAGAAAAACGCGTAAAATTTCGGTGCTAAGAGGGTAGAGCAATGAGTATTTAAAAAGAAATTAATTTGGTGAATGGGTCGATGAAGTTGTAAGAATAAATGAAGAACTTGAATAAGAACTACTCTCCTTATTTTTAATGACATAACAAATGAAGAATAATTAACAGAAAAAAACGCACACCTTAAATAGATTTCAAAGCTCGACGAATCGAAAAGTTATTAACCTCGTGTGTGGCAGTTTTTTTGCACACGCTAATTAATTCCCCTGAAATTTAATCAAGCAGAAAATGAGAGTTGTAGTTTATTTAAAAGCACAGAATAAACGGAATTATCTCTAAAACATCGACATTTTAAGTTATTCATACACTTTCTAATTGATAATTATAACACTTTGCTACATTACAGCACAAAGAGTTGCATTACAAGTTCATTTTAACGAGAGAGAGAAATTGAGAAAAAGAGTTGTATTACGAGAGTAAGATTGGTATTCCTAGAGTAAAAAAGTTTATTATTAGTTAAGTACAAAAATTATATTAAAATACAGGTTAACGAGTGAGAATTGTGATTCAAAAATACTTGTAAATGAGAATTTTAAAGGTGAAGTAGAAAATATGAGAGCTGTAGTTCATTTAAAAGCACAGAAAGATAGAATTATCTCTAAAGCATAATAATTTTAAGTCGCTCATACCCTTTTCAATTGAAAATTATAATACTTTGTAACATTAGAGCACAAAGATTTGTGTTAGTTGACAAAACAGGAGGATGAGTCGACAAGAGTTTAAAGAGTTCTATTACAAAAGTACAAGTTTAACGAAAAATAGAATAAAATTTGTATTACACGAGTACAAATTAATGAGAGAAGGGGAGAGAGAGTAGGTGGTATCATAAGTGCTAGTAAACGAAACAGAGAAAGAATATTAAAGAAGTAAAAGAGGTGCAAGGAGGTGGACAAAATAAGGGAAACACTTTCATACTAAAACATTTCTCATGTCAAATCACATTTCGGTGTATGAACGTTTGCTGTAAGGTATTATCATTTCTTATTAAATTCTGTCCTATGATACAAAATGATATTTGTCGAAAACCCTTCATGATTTTGAGTTTTCTTTTAAAAAGCACGAAAACTACTTTGAAAATTTCTTGATGCTTTTTAAATTTTAAAGATATTCAGATTGGACTTTTTTCATTTATTGTCAAATACGATTCCCTGCAAAATTATGATTTTTTTAAAAAAAAATTTCGACCATGGGTAGAATAAAATATCTACCTTAATTACTCATATATTACGAAATTTTTAACGGATTTTTCTCAAATGTTGAAGCAAAATTTTTTAAATTCATTTTAAATTGCTCTTAAAAAATCGTTTAAATTTTTTTAAATATTTTAAAGTAAAGTAACGTTTAAAAACGAAAAAAAAATATTTATTTTTATATATAAAAATATCAATATTTCCATAAATGTTTTAGCTAGACTTACAAAATTTTGTGCAATTACTGCATATAACAACCAAAATAACTGCTAAAATTACGAATCTATTGCCATAGTTTTTGGCATAGGGTGTTCATTGTCTCCCCAAACCTCCAAAAGCTTTAAAATTCATTGACATGTATGAAGAATCGCATGATCTAAAAACTTCTGTAGTCATAAAAAATCATTCAGCTTTTTTTAGAGAAATTTGAAAAAATATGTATTACTATAGAAGTATTTCCCTTATAGCACTACAGTGAAAAACGTAAGAATAATATTACAAAAGTACAAGTTAACGAAAAAGATTTATGTTACAACAAGCAAAAGAGAGAGAATAAGAGTACTACTACAAGTAAGTTGACGAGTAAAGAGTTGTATTAGAAAAGTAAAATATTAGAGAGAGATAATAAGAGCTGTATTGCAAATGTACAAGCTAATTAAAGAGAGAGTAAAAGCTGTATTAAAAGAATTACAAGTTAATTGTGAGCTTTTGAATAGCGTTTGTCTTACGTTAACAGTAATTTCAATTTTACTTTCTACCCCTTAAAGACACAATGATTTAAAGGGAATTTTTTGCACATACACATGAAGCTTAATGGGGGAAAACTGAGCGTTAGACTCCTTTTCTGAAGTTGATAACCTCATTACTATAGTGCTATGGCAAGAGCGCTTAACTCCATTTTCGCAGTAGGGATGAGAGTTCAGCCCCACTGCTAAGCTCTCAGGAAGGGTAACGTAGCATGACTCTTTACTTACCATGAATTGGACTAAGCAAATGCTTTTTAAAAATGTTGGATATCTATTTCTTTACAACTAAAAGTATATTTGAAAAATATTTCTTTAAATATACAACAATTTTCAAATGAATTCCTCATTGTGAATAATTATAAAAAATTTGCAAAGTGTCCCCCACTGTGCTAACCATATATAAGCTCTTAATGTTGCATGATTTAGACTAATCAAATGCTTCTTGTTTGTAATAAGAACAAATGAAACTTGTTTTATATTACAAAGTAATCTACAATTTTTTTTAAGAATACACATAGATATGAAAAAATAAATAACCGAAATTTTTAAGAAGCATATGTTTAATCTGAACCAGGCTACGTAAAGAACAACATAATGATTGCAATTTTTTTATAACATTTTGTAATGAGAAAATAATTTGAAATTTTTTTCTGATTGCAAAGTGAGCATCAATTTTTCCAAACATAAACATATGTGTACAAGAAATAAGCAAGCAAAAGTTTTGAGAATGATTTGTTAACTCCAAACAATGATGTGTTAAGAGAATATGTAAACTCCTGTTTGTGAAAATTGCAACACCATGAAGGAATCCACAAGTTAAAGCGATCACGATACCACAAATTAAAGCGGGATTCGTCGGAAAACACGACACGCTGCCAATCAGCACGCCAGTTCCTATGCTGATTGGCCCATTGTAGCCGCGGGCGGCTATGGTTTAGCGTGATGGTGATCCTGTATAAAAGGAGTCCTTGCGCGCAGTCCACGCTGCAGTTGATGTCTACGAATTGATGAAGCACACAATGAAACACCTGTAGCTATTGACCACTGTGCTGCCAGTTGTCTAGAAGGAGCCGTACGGTCTGTCAGCTCCATGCGGACCAGGTGTCTATCATTGCGAGCTGACGTGACATTTCGGGGTCCACTCCCGGATTTCCGAGTTGTCTGACACTCGTCCGTCAACTGCTTCCAAACACGCATCACTGTGCTTCTGTTACGCTGCACACGAGCGGCTACTGTACGATGAGACAATCCAGCTTCACGAAGGTCGATGATTCTCCCTCTTTCAAACTCCGTAAGTTGTTGAAATCTCGCTCTCTTTCGTCGAAGAGGCATAAGTAACGTCTGAGCTAACGTTTACCACTAGCAGATAACCACCGATAACCATAAACGCCTCGCTAGAGCCGTCTATTTATTCGGATCCATCCGCCGTTCAGAGGGCGCTGTTCAGCATACGCATGCGCTACGGATCTGAAATTCTAATCATTTGCATATTATGCTCTACTTTGCATTTCCTGAAAATTTCAGTTTACTCACGTAAGTCCTTCATGGTGTTGCAATTTTCACAAACATGAGTTTATAATTGCCGAAAAGGAAAACAATTTAAGAATTTTTTATAATTTTTTGGAATGAGGAACTCATTTGAAACTTAATTAAGATCAAATAATGAGCTTCAATTCTTAAAAAAATTCCCGTATATTTCAAAAAATATGAACTCAAAAGTTTTAAGAAGCAATTTTTCGTCCAAACAATGCTACGTTAAGTGCATACCTATAACAATAAAAGAGAACACTTTGCGCATTTTTTGGAATTTTTACACAGATAAATTCATTTGAAACTTGTTTCAGATTACGTAGTTTGTATTTTCATACGCAGAATATGCGTTTTGTTTTTTGCAGATTGTTTATATCAGTGGTTCCCAACTTCCGGCCTGGAATCAAATGATATCGGGCCGCCAAAGGAATATTAAATTAGTTTTAATTTTATTTACTGTGGTGTATTTCTCACGTTCACTAATAAGTGCTACTTTGACCTGAGGAACCAATTAAAATCGAAATTCCTATCCATTGGTACAAAAGTAAATCTATACAAAATCTTAATCAGACCTATTATTCTATTTGGTAGAGAGACCTAAGCAATTAATAAAACGGAGAAAAATAGACTACTCATTTTTGAAAGGAAGTTCCTTTGGTCAATCGTTGGAGTAGTTAAGGAAAATAATATTTGGAGAAATTTATATAATCATGAGATATACAATAAATATAGATTATCTAATATTTTGAGGGTTATTAAGGCCTACAGGATCAGTTGGCTTGGGCACGTTTTTTCGGCGTGAAGATTTGGACAAAGTTAAAAAACTTACTTTTTCGAAAATTGAAGAAACTGGAAGAAGAGGAAGACCAGTTACAAGACGGTTGGACAGTGCTGAGAAGGACTTAAAATTGTTGGGAATAAACAGGCGGAAAAATCTAGCTCAAAGTCTGGAGGCAGCTAATTGAGAATACCTTGGCCTGCACTAGGCTGTAGTTCTGACGACGAAGAAGAAGAAATATTTCTCACGGGGTTTTGCAGCTTTCCATGAACGAGAGTATAACTTTGAGATTGATACCACAGAACTTAAATCTGTATCACCATTTCCGACAACCAATCAGAGACAGCAACCAAAACAAAACAATGAAATAAACTAGGCATAAGCAACATACTTCAGGCATGATTGTCTCTTTTACCCCCGAATGGAACAGTCACGTTGCAAAGAAACGTGCTCAGGGTTATTATTGATTTAGCATTCTAGTGAGTTAAAATGTTAAATCCCTATAAATTCGTTTTTCGATGCAACTGTATTTTATTTCGAAAGCCTGTTTAAATGCAATTAAATTAAAACCATTATCAAATCGAAACAATCTAAATCGATCAACGTCCTTTTTCCTCAACGGACTATGGTAAAATTATCAAACCTCAACTGGCCTGTGGTAATAAGAAGGTTGGGGATAAAGCTATTTATGAAATTATAAAAAACATGTTCAAAAGTTGGTGAAAATACGATTTTATTTTCGTGATTTTTAGAAAAACCTCTAAGTCCAATGGTCTATGCAATCGCTTTAAAAGAGGTCATTTTCTAAGAATATTCTACTCATAATTTCCGTAATTTAAAATTAGCAAAGAATTGGATTCTTTCTGCCAGAGACCTGTTTCCGAAAATGTGTGAAAAAAAGTCTTATTCTTTTTAACACAAAAATTAAGTTGTCCTTTAAGAAGTTGTCGTTATAAAATTATGAATTAATGACATCATAGAATCAGTTTTCCAAAGAAAGAATTTTATTAGGGGTCTATTTTTGAAATGAAAAATATATCAGGAACGATTCAGACATTTTTAAGATAAAATACTTTGTGATGGGTCCAATTTTAAGATACGATGCTTTTTAGAGGGTCCTTTTTCACATAAAAATATTTCACAAAAGAATTCACAAAATAATAATTCTTTAAGAGACCCAAATTTCTCAAAAAATAATCACTGTAGCCCATACCATCTAAAAATATGTTAAAATGAAATGGAATTAAATATTATTTGTGTTGAATTTCTAACTGTATGAATGTGCCAGTGAAATACATTTAAATTATGAAATAAAATTCCGAACTCAAAATTTACATTAAAATAGTAATACAATGATGCATAGCAAAAAAAAAATTTTTCCTCTGTTATTCAAAACGTATATATTTTGCAGACTATCATTAAAAATGAAGGCGATGAATAGCTTTATTTTTGTTGGGCAACATTCCAACGCGGGATATAAAAACTTCTATTTTTCAAAAAGTAATTCTTTAGATAATTTTATCATGATATATTAGATGCATATTTTGTTTCTTTCTACATATTATGGAGTATATTACTTTACAGTTTATTTATTAGAGGGTATATTTTATTTCTTCACACATAATTATTTTCGTGTTTCGCAAGTCATAACAGTTTCAGTATATAATTTTTATTTATTCTTGATTAAACTTTAAAGCAAGAAAGAAGTTATATCAGACTGCACTTATTTTCCAAAGCGTATGCATCTAGTAATACATTATATACATAGATTATTTCCAAGTTTTGAATTTATAAATTAATTTAAATACGTGCTTTATGTGTAGAATTTTATATTTATCTATTTTATTTTTCCTAGATTATTTCATTTTTAGTGTTCAGTTACTTATGTGAACTTTAAAATTCAGTACACTTTGATTTTAAATCAGTACAGAATTAGAATTTTATTTTTTATATTCGTAATTTATAAAATACTTTATACAGTAAAAATTATTAAAAAAGGAACTTAAATAAAAAAATGTACACATTTTTCCTTAAAAAATGTTACAGGTCTTAAGAAATAAGTTCTATGAATCGCATATCCCTATGGCAAATGTAAATACAATTCATTTTTGGTATAACGAGTAAATAAAGCAATAAAAGAAAATCGAATTAGTGTTTAAATTTGCTAAGCGGCTAGCTTCATTTATGAGATATCAGTGTCGAACTGATATTTATTCTTAGTTTCATATTTTTTTTAATAATTTTTCCAGTCAGCAATGCTTTCTGTTGGTAAACATACTAACTGATTTTTAAGCAGATTGCAGAAAATTATCTCATTCTTTTTATTTTTAATCGATTTAATCTAAAATTATTGGTAATTTTCGTTACACACAGTAAGCTCCTTTCAACCGAAGATACCAGGTAGAATCAATAAAAATTACCAGGTAGTAATTTTACTCCTTCATTATTTTTCGAGGGGTGAGCTTCCAAATCTCAGATTGCGCTTTTAAATTATGATGATTTTATAATGCAGATCAGAACTTATCAACATATTGATTATGCAAAGTGGATACTCCAAAATTATTGACTAAATATTTAACCGAAGAAATATCATCCCACAATACTTTAATTTTTTTTTCTCTATTAATAGGTTAGTTAGGCAAAAGTTTCTGAAAAATTATAAATGAAATATATTGAATTTAATTTTTATGACCTTTTGTTTTCATAATTTTACAGTATGTTCGAAATTTCTGTTCCAATTGATACCTTTAACGGACGCATTATAGAGAAGTCCTCTACTAGACAAAGTGGAAAGGATATCCGTAAGGAAAATTCTCTTTTAAGATTTTATTCTTCTTTGAGTTGCAGAACATTTTTCACTCAAATCTGCAGCTAATGACAGTGTTAGAGCAATAGTGGCGCCATTGTGATCAAAATGGTGTTATTGTTACCTTTTCTATACTCAATGATATATTCACAGAAGTCTATCTTCTTCATGCATTTATGAATAATAATAAAATTGTCCGATTTTCAAAGTGATTATCTCCATTTAATATCATGAAGAAAAAAAAAACTTAATGAACATATCAACAAATAACTGTTGTATTTTCACATTCGTTAAAATGTTTTAGGCGTGAAATTAATGTCCGATGTATATAATTCGATTGGGAAACTCTGCCAATTACTTTATAACTCAACGTGATTAACATAATAAAATGACATGAAAATCTCTTCAAGCTTGCTCTTTGTCGATTTTATTCTCGTATTTTTTATTGAGTTTTCGTATGAGCTTTTATTCTATGATTATCTTAAATCAATTTATTAACGGAGTGTTTAATACAATATAGCTATAATTAATTTATACATAGTTGTGATAGTGGAGTCGGAATTATTATTTGTTGGTCAAACATGATATGCAGAGTACACTGTAAAAAGGCTCACCTCTAGGTAACGGTCAGTGTCAGTAGTCGGCAAAAATTGCTCCAATTAATGTCAATAAAATCAAGCTATGCCAGTAAAGCTGTCATGACCATAAAATCATAGGTCTGCCCTATTTTCTTTCTTAAAATATCTGATCACTGACAGCAAATTAACATTATGCTCCTAAAATTTAACTTTAGCTGAGACCTTGACGTCGATTAGAACTCAGGAGATTTGTATCTAGAATCAAGGAGAATTGCGAAACGAAGTGACGCAGTACTGTGCTTCTATTTGTTGAGGAGCAGGAGACTTGTATGCTTTTGTACGTAATCACTAATGTAAAAGGAGTGCAAGGAAGATTTTCTTTATCGTCGGTTGGGAATAAGCTCGAGACCCGTACTCTGATGCTGCAATCAACACGGGGAAGTTACCACTACCTCGTATGACCTCCAACAGCAAACCGCCTTGAATAACTTTCGATCTAATGATAGGATTTTCACGTACTAGAACTCAATCTCAATGGTACGAGGAAGTGAGCTCAAATATTCTAGTTTATTTTGACAGACAATAAAGTAAGCGGAATTTTGGCAGACAAATAGTAAATCGGACACTAAAACGTACTTTCTCTGAATAAACACATTGAAAACTTTTTGTTTGTTGACAGATTTGGATTTCTGATACCCAAAATATAGGAGATAGCCACAATCTGGGTTGTATGGTCCTAATAGTTTGGTCAGAAGAGCGGTCGAAAATTTGGACCCCTTAATGTTAACTTTACACTTTTGCATATTTCGCCATTTCTCAAGAATTTTTTAAGCAAACTGAAAAAATTTTGCTCGCAGTTATAAAATTCGCTTATCCTAAGATAATTCCATGAAAAAAATAGTTTTTTATAAGCATATATTATTTCTTATTATTACTAAAAAAATTTTTTTTGCGTAGAATTATTTCTTTATAAACGTATTTAATAATTGTGCGCAAAACTTTTTCAATTCGCTTAAAAAGTTCTCGAGATAGGGCGAAATATGCAAAAATTAAAGCTAGCATGACGGAGTGCAAACTTTCGATCACTCTCCTGACCAAACTATCAGGACCATTTTTGTCAAATTTTGGCTACCCCCTATATTTTGGGGGTCAGATATCTGAACCCATTGAAAAAATGCATGTTTATTTAGAAAAAGTACATTTTTGTGTCTGATTTCGTAATTTAAAATATCCTCCACAAAAAATAATTATGCATAGTTGAGGTCCACCTGTCGAACTATTAAGTTTGAGCCCTAGTACGTGAAAATCCGATCATTCGATCAAAAGTTATTCAGGGTGTTTCATTTATTTCTTAGTGTGTATGTGTTCTAACATTCAATGACAGCTGCTCATAGTGAAGATCATTATTCAAGAAAGGTGTGTTTACGTTTAGAGATTTTTTCTTTCTTTCTTAAACAAAGGAGCTGGCCGTATAAATGAACGACCAGTTCGTCTAATTTTGTTTAAAGTTCGCTACAATTACGGATACTGGGCCATTTTTTTCCTTAGTGCGCTGCAGTGATTATTTTTTTTTCCTTCTACAGAGGAAAAAACGCCATTATACTTAAGAACAATTTGTATAGTAATACTTTCACTTGCGTATAATTTCAAGCCTTTCGAATTAGGTGTAAAAGAGATAACGTATATTTCCAGAGCTTTTCATCTTAATTGCACAGGATTTACGTATATTATGAAAACCTTGGGACTTAAGTGAACAGGAATTACGTATATTTTCAAAGTCTCTCGACATAAGTGGGGGAAAAATTATGCATATTTTTCAAAACCTTTGGATTAGAATAAAAAAGAATTACGTGTAGTTATTTTTAAAACCTTTCGACTTAAACAGTTCAATACTATAAGATCATTAAGGTTCTTTACTTTGTGGCAGAGAGCAGACACACAAAAGGAACGGTAAAAAAAAGCTTCAGTGGCTAAGAGAGTAGACACACGAAAATCAAAAGAGTTAATAATAATTTTATGCATAAAATCATACTTTTGTGTAATAGATTTTTTTCTCCAAAAAGCAACTGTTTAACCTTTAGTTTTAGAAATTTAGAGGGTCCTAGCTACGAAAAAGATTAATTCTTTTAAGTCAATAATGAATTCATTAAATTGTAGACGTAAAGATGAACTATCTAAGTACAGATTACAAATATATCTTAATTTTTTCATTTTCTATATCATGTATTCTGCTTTGCATAAAAAGTGCGAAACGCTTATACCTAATTCAACAAAAATATATCCTAAATTCAATGTCACAAAATTTAGTGTAAAAATTAACAAAACTGAATAGAGCGTTTGCCTTCCAATGGGGTGAACCGGGTTCGAATACCAGAGAAGTCTGGTCGATACGAATTCCGCACCCGGCTTGCACCGACCACAGTGCTGAAGAAAAATATCCTCAGTGGTAGATGGATCATGAGTCAGAGTCCCCTTGCACTCAGGCTAACCATGAGAGGTTTTCGTGGTTTTTCTTGTTTACCAAAAAAAAAGAACAAACAAAAAATTTAATTTAAATACTATAATATTGCTTAACAGATAAAAAATAAATAATAATCCAACACTAATATGAAAATTAATTAATCAACAAACATTAATCTGAAATATTAAGCTAACATGAAATGATAATAAATGATTTGTAATAGTATGAAAAGTACAATAATCGAATACTTATTAATCCAATACAAAATAAATAATTGGTTATTGGATTTTAAGGGAAAAACAACTTCGCTGTTTATAAAAACTATTTTAACTTTTGATTAAATCTAATTTGATTAAATCTTAAATCTTTAACTTTCGATTAAATCTAATTTGATTAAATCCTAAATCTTTAACTTTTGATTAAATCTAATTTGTATTGTAAATTGAATTAATTATCAGTATTGATCCAACAGATAGATCAAAGCATTTTCAGAATACATTATCAAATCACCTACTTAGAAAACAATATTTTCTCTCATTAAAATTATAATAGAAAAGGAATTTATAATTTTAATGCGAAAATGCGTTGAGTAGTACCCAAAATATATTTTTGTACTAATGTTGTTAGAGTAAGGTATTATTCTAAGGTAAATATATAAGGTATTATTTATGTACCTTATAAGGTATATTGTAAGGTATTAAGGTAAGATCTCTATAGTACTAAATAAAAAATTTATAGATAATATATTGTAGATAAATAGATTTTTGTAAATATATATTTTATGTAAGGTATTGCGATATACTCCGACACAAAGAAATTATATTATACATTCTAACATAAAAAAAAAATCACAGCAAAATGTTCACTACGATTTACTTCGCTCATTGTCAGAAAATGGCATACTTTATGTCGCTATAATTATTGTTCATGCACAGCCCTATTACGTCATAGTTGAGACACTCCCACAATTGAAAACAAAGCGATTTATTTATTTTAATGTGAAACAGTTTTGCAAAAATAGGTGCAAACAATACGTCATCAATTTCTATGCATGATATAAATTTGAAATCTAAAATAAAATTTTCAAAGAATTCCAATATAAGTAATTTCCGTTATTCGATTAATCCTAATTCAACATTGGTTTTAGTGATTACATATTTAATAACTCAATTTTTTTTTCTTTTTTCTTATCTATAGATATCTTTACATATTTTAAGATAACTGCTTCCAATGACACTAAAAATACACCTTATTATTTCTCCACTATTTAGTTTGGGTTTCGCTTTATTTAGAAAACCTGAACGTTATAATTCGTAAACATTTAAACAAACAATCGAATCCTATTCGAACAAATAATTCATCGAAAGAAATGTTTTCTTATCAACTAGATTTTTTTTTAAAATTGAAACTACTAATTTTGAAATAAAATTTTTCTATTTTTTGAAAAAGAAAATGGATGAGAGATGAAGATAAGATAAAACGTGGAAAGGAACATTTGTTTCGAATTTCAAATAAGTAAATGGTTTTAATTATCATTTACTTTTTCGATTAAACTGTAGTTATAATTCCATTATAAATGTAGATATCTAACAAAAATCTGTAGCTATTTCCTATCATTTTTAAACTCTCAAAGTTATTTACTTAGTATATTTATTTTAGTAAATGAAAATTATAATTTAAAAAAAGAAAAAATTAAACTCTTTTTTTACTTTTTCGATAGTAAATATTGCATTTTAAATGCTGTCTTACCACGATCCTCTAAATTTACCCCAAATAAATAAGAGAGAAAACGATGCTACTTCAAACAGGGATTGGACAACTTTCTCTCAACTTCTGCGACTTCCGGCAAATATAAGAGAGCATTATTCGTCCTCACAAGATCATCTTCTAACCCCTAACGGTAGTTTGACGAAACTAACTTTTTTCCCTCTAAGGGATAAGGAATCAGAAACACATAATTCGATCATTTATTAGGTTAGTCCAAATAAGAATGTTTGGTTTTACTCTGTTTCAAAACGATATGTTTAAGCATATCTAAATCAGTAATTAAAAGTTTCTTCAATTCTAGAAAAAACACAAGGAAAAAACCGAATAGAAGAAATAGGTTTCTTTCATCACAAGCAAAGGAATGTAAGAAACTCTGTATGTAAAAGAACCACCATTCATAAAAATAGTTTTTCAATCAATTTATAATTCTTATTATCTAGTTTAGAAACTAGTATCAATTCTTAGACTAATTGCATCATTTCTAAATAAGTAAAAACGAAAATACAACATTTAGGGAGAAATAATGAATTTCTTAAAGAAATGGAGCAAATGTAGCTTTTCTTCTATATTTTACGAAAAAGAAGTTTACTTACAAATTTAACAATTACATAAAAACTCTTTATAAAAACAGGATGTAAAACATTAAATACTTTTTTAAGCGATTTATAATTATATAGTTTAAATAATAGTATTATTTTCACAGCTATTTAATTTACACCATTTAAAGTAAAAGTAAAAATAGAAACAATTGGTGAAATAATAATTTATTTCTTAAAAAAATTAAAACTTTAGTTTTTTACATTACTTTACAAAAAAAATAAACGAAAGCAGAAAAATTTAATTCAATTATTATATTAAAACCTGCTAAAATATAATGAAATTTTGTGAAAACAATTAAATTATAAATTTAACTTAGTACAAACTAAATAACTAAATCACAGTTACAAATGGCGTTCTAACTTTTCAAATGAATACCATTAAGCATCATTATTGCAATCGTCTCTTTAATAGGATATTCAGAATTTGAAATTGTGTGACAAGCTAAAGTGGATAATATGAATTTTTCTTTTAAAAAAAAGGTATACGTGAAAAGTATTTCAATATCTTATACTATAAAACATTTAATTTCTTTTGAATGTAAATGCTTATTTTTTTAACCTTTGTCTTAGCTGTTTTTATTTATTTTTATTTTCTTGAACTTTGTCCAGTTTCGTCCTGTTTTTTCTGTGCCCTGGAAAAAATGATTTCTTCTAGAAGAAGTTCTAATCTTGATCGTAATCCAGAAAGATAACATTCTACCAGCGTGGTAAAAGAGACGAAAATAACATCCCAGAAGAAATAGGTTTCTTCCAACTGAAGTGGAAGAAATGGAAGAAACTTTTCCTTAAAAAGAAATATTAAAATTGATTTAAAAAAATTGAACAGTTTATCATTGCAACTTACAAGTATTTTAACTATTAATAATTGTTTCTAAGCTGCTTACTTTATTAGGTCAAATATTAAAAGAAAAATAAATATCAAAAAACGCTAGGAGAAATATTGATATTAACAGTAGTATATAGGGGGGGCTACAGGACACTTTTGCCCTTCCCTATATACTACTATTAATTTCCTATTTTTTATATTAAAAAAATTTAAAATAGACCAATATTTTACATTTTTATACGAAATATCAGTATATTTAAAAATTCTTATTTTTATATTAATAATTTTTATTTTATTAAAACCTTATTGAAAATATCGTTTTTTATTTTACATGTAATTCATAATCGTAATATTTATTTTTACCTTTAAAATCAAAAATATATTTTCCACTATTAATTTTTCTTATAGCTTTATCAGATAATTCACCATGACATTTCGAGAGATAAAAATCTTTCTCATCATTGTCTACTTCTAATCTAGCTATAATAGAGTCACCGTATTTTGTATTTATTTTTCTCAGTGATATTAAATTATATTTACCTATCTCGAGTTCATTTAATTTGTATGTTTCAGGAAATCGTTTGAGGTCATTAAATTCTTCCATTTATTTAGAAATATTTTTTGTAATATAATTTCTGTAATACATACACTTGTATAACGAACATTTTACTACCTATAAATGGAAAGTATTGAAAAAGAGAGAAATAAAAAGTTGTTAGAGCAATTAAAAAATGATCTAAGATTAGTTAAACTACAATCAGAAATTAGGAAAAATAATGAAATAAAATTAGAAGAAGATATAGGAATACAAAAATCATTAGCCGATTTTCACGAACCTGTACTTCATCAAATGGAAAAACTAGAAACTTCTAGACAACAAAACTTGATAGGTATAAAAGATGCTGTTGATAATTTATCTTTCACTATGAATGAGACCTATAGATCTTTACCTCAGATAGAGAATCAGTCAGAGGAAGATTATACTGAAGATGTAGGAAGTATGTTTTTAAAAATAGATATAGACAAAAATTTAGATAAAGAATTATTAGAAGAATTAGAATTTGAATTACCTTCAATAATGTGGAATAAAACTGATGAAGATATTGAAGAAGTTATTAAAAGGGCAAAAGCAAAAAGAGATCAATTTAAAAGAGAAAAAGGAAATGAAACCAAAAATAGAAATTTAACAAACAACAAAGATGAGTATCAGAAAAGGATTGATAATGCTGATTATAAAATGAATATGATGAAAAGATATTTAGAAGCTTTATCAGCTATTAAACAAGGTAGACATTACACAGGAAAAGGTTTAGAAGATAAACTGACCATCTTAGTTGATCTGACAGATAAAATTTGTAAAGGTTCTAAAAGTAAAAAATTGTATAATAAAACTGTAGATTTGTTGGATTTACTTTTAAGAGAGGGAACTATGACAAACGATCAGGTAAAGGAATACTATGGAAAATTTCTTAGTATATAAATGAGTAATTATATTGTAAAAAAAGTATACTTGAGCGACAGTCAGATTTCTAAATTGAAATCAGCTTATAAAAATGGTGAAGAACTTAGTTTACAAATAGATAAAAGTAAAACACCCAATTTTGATTTACATTTAACAGCTACACAAATTAACCAAATTGATAAAGGTAAAAGAATTAAAATATCAAAGACTCAACTGAAAAAGAATGGAGGGTTTTTACCATTTTTAGTACCTTTACTTTCTACTTTAGCATTAGGAGCAGCTAGTGGAGCAGCTGGCTGGGGTACTAAAAAAGTATTGGACAAAATTTCTGGATCAGGTAAAAAAAAAAAAACCTTGTGGAAAGGGAGTCTATCAGCCATGGGAATATCCAACAAAATGATTGAAAACAATATGAAAAATGAAAAAGGATTTAGAGGTATATTTACTATAGATATGTTACCTAAAAAGATAAGAAAATTTGAAAACGGAATTATAAATTTAGATGTATCTACAGGTCCTGGAACTCATTGGGTTTGTTATTATAATGATCCAAAATATAATTTTGTTGAATATTTTGATCCTTTTGGAGAATATAAATATAACAATAGAATAATAAAAAATGATTTTCTTCCTCAAAACATACTAAGTTATTTAAATACTTCTGGAAAAGAAATTAGATATAACGATAGTTTTTTACAAAGTCCGAGTTCTGTAAGATGTGGTTTCTATTGTATGAAATATATAACTGAAAGAAATAAAAATAAATCTCCTATTGAAGTTTTATATTCATTTACTCAAGAACCTAGTAAATTAAATGAAAAAATTGTTCTTTATAAATGAAGTATATTATATTAGATTCGAAAAACGTAGATAAATCTGAAGATTTCACCATTGAGTATTCGAGACCTTTTCATTTTACAGAGATAGCTCTTCAGTCTTTTTCAATGTATATTTCATGGAATAATATTACGGAGAAAAACAATAAATTTTCATATTTTGATGGAGTCAAATGGACAGATTTCATTATTCCTCATGGTCATTACAATATAAGAGGTTTGAATCGTTATATGGTAAAATATTTTGGAAATGATTCACCTATATTATTTGGAATAATAGAAGAAAGACAAAGGTTTAGTATTAAACTCGAGAAGAATTATAAAATTGATTTATCTAAAAGTGAATTGTACAAAATTTTAGGCTTTGAACCTAAAATATATGAAGAGGAAGAGCAAGAAGGTAAATTTATTGCGGATATAGCTAATGGTAATGATAATATTTATATTCACTGTGATATAGTGGATGGAGCTTATATAAATCAGTTTCAATCTCAAGTTATTTATTCTTTTACATCATCAAATCCTCCTGGAAGTTTATATGCTAAAGAATTTGATAAACTAATATTTTTTCCGGTTAAATCTGATTCTATTAATCGAATTAGAATGAGAATTACAAATCATAGAGGTGAACTAATTGATTTAAATAAACAAGAAGTACAGTACAAATTTATTGCTAAATAAATGAATAAACAAAGATTGTACAGAAAGAGTAAGAAAATACAAGGAAGAGGCTTCTTTTCAGACTTTCCAATCCAAGTCCAATTGTAGAAGATAAATCTAAGGAATTTGTAAGAGAAAAATTGAATGAAATATTTTCTAAAAATAAAAAACATGGTACTGGATTGAAATTTTTTATTCCTAAATAAATGGATAAAATTTACGATTTGAAAGACACTAGTTATTATTATAATAACGACATTGAAAGTTTTGAATATAGAGAATTAAAAAGTGAAAATAGAAATAATATTCATGAAAATGCTACATATAATTTCTTTATCAATGATACAAATGCTAATATTTTATATTCTGCGGGATATCTGCAACAAGAATTAAAAATTGTAAAAGGAGATGGAGGTGTAATAAGTAATGAAAATGTTACTCTAGTGAATGGAGGAGGTCTCATTAATTCAAACAGGTTGATTATAGGAAATACTGAAGTTGAATCCACTATAAATTATAAAGCCATTATGAATCAAGTATTAGGGATGATACACTTCACCCCTGATTATTCAACATCGGAAGCTACTAACATGTTCTTTTATGTAGATACAACTGATTCTGTAGATAGAAACAATTTCAAATATAATGGAAATCTGATAGATACTACCAAAATAACTGATTTTTTTAAAAACCTTAAACTAAATGAAAGTTTTAATGAAGGATTTTCAAAAAGATGTAAATTTACTAAAAATAGTCAAACAGTAAAAATATGGATTCCTTTAAAGTATATATTTGATTTCTTTAACGAATATAAAAAAGTAATGACAGGTTTCCAAGTTAAAATAGAAATTCAGAGAAATGATAGTAAAAATATGTTGTATACAGATATTCAAAATCCAGATTTTAAGGTTCTTGTTGAAGATTTATCACTTTGGTTACCTTATGTTAGATTTAAAAATTCAGCATCTGTAAAATTCAATGAATTAAAATTATCAAATACTCCTATAGAAATAAATTGGGATCATTATAACATTATCAAATCAAATGTATTTTATAAAAATTCCAGTGGGTCTTATTCTATTCCTGCTACATCTGATGAAGTTTTGAGTTTATATGTCATTCCTCAATATGATGAAAGAAATGAAAACATGAATCAAAATAATATGATGTTTGATCACTTGGATATGATAGAATGTTGGTTAATGATTAATAACATTAAAGTTCCCACTGTAAGTTATATGATGGACTTTAATAAAAATGATTATAATCGATTATATTATGCTCTTTTAGAATCAGGAATGAATAATATAAATTCTGAAACAGGTTGTATGATAAACTATTCAAATTTCAGTAAGTATCCTATAATTTGTTTCAACTTGGCAAACCATGAAAATTATACGAACTTGAGTAATTTAATGATTGAATTCAATTGGAGGTTGAGAAATAATACTACTAAAAATTATGTTTTTTACTTTATTTTGAAAGAAAGAAACAAATGCTCCTTGAATATGTCAACTCAGGATATAAAAATGATTAAAACTCTGAAAACATAAAAGGATTTTTTCTATTTTAATAAATGGCTGCTTATTATCCACTTTACGACAATGAAATAAAAGAAGGACCTTTAGGACCACCAGGTGTAGGATTTAAATTAACGAATGATGGTAATTATGATATGGAAAGTAAACTTTTAAAAAATGTTTTACATCCTCAAGAAGATAATGATTCTTCAACTAAAAAATATGTAGATGATTTAAAAAATAAGTGTTTGATTCGTAATAACGGTTATTTTAATGCTAGAAATAAATGTATTAGAAATATAGCTACTCCTCTAGAGGACAATGATGCTTCAACTAAAAAATATGTCGATGACAAAAGTTTAATACATGATGAAAATAATTTTGATGCTAAAAATAAAATCATATCAAATGTAAAAGAACCTGAAAAAGAAGGTGATGTGGTTACCAAAAAACATCTTGATTATTATTGTATACTGTGGGATAAAATTAATAGAAGTTATTATGCTCACAACGAAAGAATATCGAGTGTAAAATGGCCCATAAATGATACTGACGTTGCTAATAAATATTACGTTGATAATAAAACTTTTTGCGCTACCACAGATAGACTTGTTCAGTTTACAGGTGTGGGTTACAAGACTTTTGAATTCAACGAAACTACTTCAAAACTTTTAGATTCAAACTTAAAATTATCACAAAACATGTATATGAAAATTACAATTTTTTTAGCCTGTGACAAAATGAATGAAAAGCCAAAAATACGTTTAGAAAAAGTGAAAGAAGTACTTCTTGATAAAGAGATAAATGTTAATGAAGATTCAATAACTATGTTTGCGTATGGAAAGTTAAATGAAGTTTTAACATTATCAGTGCTAACAGGAGGAGGCTGTAAATTAAAGCCTTATTTACATATTGAAAAGATAAATTTTTCTTCTTAATAAATGGCCAATGAAATTAATTGGAACGACTTTTCTAGAAAGAAACTTACAGAAGATGTAATTATAAGTTTAGCCGATTATTTAAATTGGGAATATGTGTTTCAATTTTCTGAATTATCTGAAGTTTTAATCGAACGATATGTACAGCCAAATGATTGGTATATTATTTCTCAATATCAAAAACTCAATGAACCTTTTATTGAAAAACATGCCTCTGATGTAGATTGGGAAAAAATATGTAGATACCAAACCTTATCTATCCGTTTTATTGAGAGACATTTAGATAAAGTGACTTGGTATGAAATATCAAGATTCCAAAAATTGGATTTAAGATTTATAGAAAATTATTCTGACCGTTTAAATATGAATGTTGTATCTAGATATCAAAAATTATCAATGAACCTTATAAGAAAATTTCAAGATTATGTAAATTGGGATTATATTATACAATATCAAGATATTGATAAAGACTTTGTAATAGAATTTGTTTCTAAAATAGATTTCTGTCTTTTAATAAAAAATAAAAGTAATATATTACCAGAAGAATTTTATAATTCAAACAAAGAAAAGATAGTTTGTATACTTCTTGCTGAAATTTGTCATAATACACGAGTACCGCTATATGAACCATTAAAAGAATAAATTATTTAAAAAAAAATATTTTTATTTTAATAATAGTTTTTTACTCGCAGTAGATTATTTTTTACTCGTAGTAGATTATTTTTTAATTAATAAATGTATTCTAAAATTGTAATTAAAGACTATAATGAACCAGATGAATTTAAAGATCCAAATCAACATCCTCTATTGCCTATACATCCCTTTAGATTAATCATAAATGGTTCTTCCAACAGTGGAAAATCGAACTTATTAATCAATTTAATTTATGACTATTTACACTTTGATAGACTTTACATGTGTACAAAAGACATATTTGAATCTAAGTATGAAAAATTACAAGAAAAATACATTCAATTTACAGATGTAGAATTAGAAGATATTCAAAAATGTAAAGGCTTAAAGAATAAAAAAGAAGTTTTGAAAGAATATAAAAAATTTAAAAAAGATCAAGTTTTGTTTTCTTCCAAACTAGATGATTTTATTACCGTAGATGACTTGGATCCTTCCTATATGAATTTAGTTGTATTTGATGATTGTATATGTGAAAAAGATCAACAATCTATAGAAGAATTTTTTATACGAGGAAGAAAGAAAAATACATCCCTTATCTATATAAGTCAGTACTATTATAAAATACCTATAACCATCAGAAGTAACAGCAATTATTTTATATTTTTCGATATGAAACAAAAAGAAATTAAACAAATAATACGAGAAATAGATGGTCAATTAACAAAAGAAGAATTTAATAAAATGTATAAGAACTGTATCAAAAAACCATATGATTTTTTAGTTTTAGATTTAGTCAATCCTAATATGAGGTACCGAAATAAAGAATTTGTGTATATATAAATGGAAGAATATTTAGAGAAAAGAATTTTTATTCACAGAAAAAGTTATAATTACTATCAAAAGATTAGTATCGCACTATCTATGAGTAAGTTTTTATTTAGCGCATCTGGCTTATCTGGTTTTATTTTAATCCCTTTATCAGCTTTGAGTTTAGGAGCTGGTGTTATTGAAGTGGTTGACAGATCTTTAAATATATCCGAAAGAAAAGAAGAGTATAAATATACTTACAAATTTTATAAACAACTACTGAATTTGTTTAAAGCTAATACATTAACTGAAGAAGAAATTCATAAAAAAGAGGCTGATTTTATTCAAAGTTTGAAATATTTTCCTTTAGAGAAATACGTTAAAAAAACTCAATTGAATGGCTACAAATACATATAATTTTTTATTACCTATAAATGACGTGTAAAAGTAATATATTCAAAGTTGGAAAATTAAGTAAAGACGGAAAGTTCAAATTTTGTTGTAAAGAATGTGGTCAAAAAGGATCTGGCTTTATCAATTCAACAATTAATAATTTGCCCTTTGAAATGCATTTACCAGGACATCAATTTACAGGACCTGGAACACAATTATTACATGGAAAGAAAAGATTAAACGATGATTTAACATATAAAGAATGGAGTAAGCCCATTAACAGAGTAGATGAAATTGCATATAAACATGATGTTTGTTACCTTAAAAATAAAGATACTAAAACTAGAAATGATGTATGTGATAAAAATATGATAGAAGAGTTAAATACAATTCCAAATCCTACAATCAGGGAAAGAATAGAAAGAGGAATTGTTAAACCTATTATCAAAGCCAAAAGAACATTTGGTATGGGTATGATTTATTGTTTAAAATGTAAAAATTTTACTAATACTAAAGATGTTTATGAAGAAACTTCTAAAAATGGAAGATTGACGAGGAAAGGTATATGTGAAGTTTGTGGATCTAAAAAAAGTACTTTTTTAAAGAAAACGGGGTCATAAAAACAGTTTATTATGATCCCGAAAAAGGTTATTGTGGTATCAATGAATTAAAAAGAAAAACAGGTTTATCTCAAAAACAAATTACAGATTTTTTACATGAACAAGATGTTTATACTAGACATAAACCAATTATTCGTAAATTTAGAAGAAGGAGATGTTATGTTTCACATATTGATGATCAATGGCAAGCCGATTTATTATTTATAAAACCATTTAGTAAATATAATAGTGGAGTTAATTATATTTTAACAGTTATTGATATGTTTAGTAAATATGCTTGGGTTATTCCAATAAAAAGAAAAACAGGCGAAGAAGTATCAAATGCTTTCAAGTTAATATTTAAAGAACGAATTCCAGAGAAACTACAAACGGATAAAGGTACGGAATTTATAAATAAAGATACTCAAAAATTATTCAAAGATAATAATATTCATTGGTTTACTACTGAAAATGTTGAAATAAAATGTTCTATTGTTGAAAGATTTAATCGAACAATTAATGGAAAAATAAGAAAATATATGGCTACAAATAATACAAATAAATACTTAGAAGTACTAGATAAATTGGTTTATAATTATAATAATTCTTATCATCGATCTATTAAAATGACACCCTCACAAGCCAGTCGGACAGAAAATGAAAGTATCGTATACAATAATTTATTTTCTAAAAAAGAAATAAAGAAACCAAAGTTTAAAATAGGCGATAAAGTTAGAATTTCAAAATATAAAGAAACATTTACCAGAGGTTATCATCCTACATTTACAGAAGAAATTTTTATAATATCTGAAATATTGAAAACAGATCCTATAACTTATAGAGTGAAAGATTTAAATGGTGAAGAAATTAAAGGAACTTATTATGAAAAAGAATTAGTAAAATATAATAAGAAAAATGAAACATATAAGATTGAAAAAATAATAAAAAGAAAAGATAATAAGTTATTCGTAAAATGGCTAGGTTACCCTGAAGAATTTAATAGTTGGATAGATGAAAAAAATATTATTCTAATTTAGGAATCAATTGAATTATATCATTTTTAAATCTTTCAATATCATAATCTTTTAATTTTAAATGATTAAATTTAGTTTCTATATAAGAAATATTTTCTTTTATTCTGTTAAATAAATTAATAGCATTCGGATTATATTGAATTTCATGAGCTATTTTTATCTAAATTTTAAATCTCGTATAGTTTTATTATATAAACCTCTAATAACATAATAATGATAATCAGAATCATTTTTATTCTTTTCTATTATTGTAAACATGAGGTTGAGATGTTTTTCATTTTTTATTTTTAAGTCATTCATTTTAATTTTTATTATATCTAATTTCTTTTGAAGTTTATCATTATCATTAAATTCATTAGCATAATAATTAATTACAACATCGTTTACTTTTTTAGAAAATTCAGGTGAAATCCAACATTGTAATTAAATCCTTAGAAATCCCATTATATTTTAATTCTTCTACCTTTAATTTCATAGTCTCTAGAGGGCCCGAATTCGGGCCTTCTAGGAATTTAGCTAAATATAAAATTAACTCTTTAGATTCTTTATTTTCTAACCACTTTTTAAATCTTTTACCTCCTGATTTACATAACTTAGAAGCATTGAAATATCCAGTATTTTTATCTATTATTAATTTAAAATCTCCAAACAATCCATAATAATAACTATCTTTAATTTGTTCATAACAAATATCTTTTAAAGAAGTCATTTTATCAGATAAGAACATCACACCACTCTGCGGTTAGAATCCCACGAAGCGGTCAATTTTTATCGCAAAGTGGCATGAAAAAAGTTTCTTCGATTTTCCTCCCGCTGATAAGGTCAGAGAGGAAAGTGTTTTAATTATTATTATGTAAATAAATGGAAAGTCATTATTTCGAAATATTTAATCAGATTAAAAGGAATAGCCATTCAAATTTAAAAATTACATTTGATAAGGAGGAAGAAAAATATTATTATGATACGAAAGACTTTGACCAATATTTAAAACAGAGATACAATTCGAGAATTAGTTTTTTTAAAAAGTTAAAAAGAAAATTGAACTTGATTTTTACAGTTGAAGCAGATGAAATGTTTTTAAACTTTTTAGATTATATGTATTTTAAAAAGAGTTTAAATTATAAATATTTTATGAAAAAGATATGTGATTATTATAATATTCCTAATAATATTAAGTTAGGTAGTCCGAAAAAACAAAACATTTATGATGAAATTTGGAATTCGTTTCTTAAAGAGACAGAAAAGTATTTATAAAAACTCCATTTAATAAATGGAAGATAAATTTTGTTGCGATTGTAAGACTTTGAAATCAGCTGACGAATTTTACAAATTTAGAAAATATTTATTTAAAAGATGTATAGATTGTGATCTTAAAAGAAAATATACATATTATGAATGCGAATGTGGCAAAAATTATACTTATTCGCATAAACAAAGACATTTTAGAAGTAATTTTCATATAAAACGTATGAACTCCTTTTTATAAAAGTATTTATAAATTTTCTTCCTTATAAATGAGTAACATGACAAAGGAGTTCAAACACTTGAGTAATGTACTCTCAACTTTCAGTATTAAAAAACTAAGAGAATTGATAACTAAACTTAACATTCCTGTCCTGACTGATAAGAGATTAAAATCAAATATTATTGAATCAGTAGTTTCTTATATCAAAAGTACAGGAAATTATAAATCTGTTTTATCAGATTATTTAGGATTAGATGCTACTAACTATTTAGATCGTAAGAGGAAAATATTTATAAATCATCCAGAAAGAAGAAAGAGAATCAAGAATTTATTTGATTCTTATAATTTAAAATATAAAGATGGTCAATTTATACCAAAAGTAGAAAAAATTATTTTAACTGAAACTAATTTAAATGCTTTGTATAGGCCCCAAAAAATAAAAGATAAGGTAAAAGTAGAGGTAAATCTTAAAAATTTCTTTAAACCAGATTATAAAATTATTGAATTCAGAGGTCAATATATTGAAAAATATAAAGTTTATAGAAAACAATATAGAGTGGCAGGATCTAAAATTTTACCTGAACAATATTATAATATTTTAAGAAATATATTTAAAAGGGCTATTGGAAATATTACAGGAAAAGTAGATGTAATTATACATAATCCTAAATTAAATGTACCTTTTCATGATAAAATGATGTCAACTAAAACTGCTTTTAATGAATACATTGATAAATTATCCAACCAAATTGAATATAAAGAACTCGATATAACAGAGTGTATATTTGATTTTAATGTCATCGAATTACCTCATGGTGGTAGACACAAGGCTTTAAAAATGTATTCTGAAACAGATCCAGCAAAAAAGAAAAGTATTTGTCAAATAAAAAATGATGATAATATATGTTTGGCTAGATCAATTGTAACAGCTTTAGCTATCCAAAATCCTGAACTGTTAAGTGATAAATTATGTACTGAAAAATTATCAAGTAATGAAATAATTTATATTAAAAAAGGTCGTGTTTTACAAAAAACATTAGCTATAAAATTACATGATGTATGTAAAATTCCTTTAGAAGTGTGTAGTTTAGAAGAAGTTAAAATATTTGAAAAATGTTTAGACATTCAGATCAATATAGTTTGTAGAGAAAATGGTAATGAAATTATATATAATGGTGATTATAAATCAACATGTATTTTTATATATAAGAATAGAAATCATTTCGATGTCATTACATCAATGACAGGATTTTTAGGTAAGAATAATTATTGTAATTATTGTAAAGTGGGTTATAAACGTTCAAATCAACATAAATGCCCTTTAAAATGTGATAGGTGTTTTGTTGAAGAATCTAATTGTGAAGGAGAGGAAATATTTTGTAAAAAATGTAATCGGAAATTCTTAGGAGAAAATTGTTTTGATAATCATAACAAGAAAAATTCAGAAGGTTTTACTGTTTGCAAATTACTATGGAAATGTCTAAAATGTAAAAGAAATATTAATAGAAATGAAAGGAAAACAGAAGAACATATATGTGGTGAATATCGTTGTAATAATTGTTGGAAATGGGTTATGAAAGGTCATGAGTGTTTCATGAAATATGAAAACAGTAAAGGAGGTGTATGTGAAGATAATTGTGTAAAAAATAAATGTAATAAAATAGATTGGTGTAAGAAATGTAAAACAGGAAAATACTTATTTTTTGATGTTGAAACCAAGCAAGATACAGGAATTCATGAAGTGAATCTAGTTATATGTCATGATTTTCATGGAAACGAAACAGAATTTAAAAATGAAAACGATTTTTGTGAATGGTTATTTAGCGAGGAACACGAAGGATATACAGTTATAGCTCATTATGGAAAAGGATTTGATTTTCAATTTTTAGCTAAATATTGTTTCAAAAAGCATATTAAAGTATTTACAATTTACCAAGGAAATAAACTAACATATATGAATGCTGATGGTTACTATATAAGATTTATTGATTCTATTAATTTTACAATGTGTGCACTTAAAAAATTTCCTAAAACATTTGGTTTAAATGAACTGGCCAAGGGTTATTTTCCTCATTTATTCAACAAACAAAAGAATCAAAATTATATTGGTAAATATCCAGATAAATATTACTATGGTTATAATTATATGGTTGATGAAGACAGGAAAAAATTTGATAAATGGTATGATTCCATTAAACATGAAACTTTTGATTTCCAAAAGGAATTTATAAAATACTGTAGATCTGATGTAGATATTTTAAGAAAAGGTTGTTTAGAATTAAGAAGATTATTCTTAGTAACTGTGAATATAGATCCGTTTAAATATGTAACTTTAGCTGGTCTATGTATGGCCATTTACAGAGATAAATTCTTGAAAGAAAACACAATAGCTATTGATGAAATTGTCATTCAAAAAGATCAGTACAGTAAAAAATCAATAGCTTGGTTAGATTACATATCAAAAAAGGAAAATATTAATATACGCCATGCTTTGAATGGAGGAGAGAAAAAATTACAATTAGGTGAAAAATGTTATAAGGTAGATGGATTTTATAAAAATACAGTATTTCAATTTAATGGATGTTTCTGGCATGGATGTACCAAATGTTTCACTAGAACAAAAGTAAACACTGTTAATCAATTGCTCATGGAAGATTTATATAAACAAACTAAGAAGATCAATAAAAATATAATTGAAGCAGGTTATGAATTGGTAAATATCTGGGAGTGTGATTTTGATAATAATAAGGATATGAAAAATTACATGAAAAAAGAATGGAAGAGAGATTTTATAGAACCTTTGAATCCTAGAGATGCTTTTTATGGTGGAAGATGTGAACCTACCAAATTAAAATATGAAATGAAAAGTAATGAAAAAGGCAGATATATTGACGTATGTTCTTTATATCCTACTGTAAATTATTTTGATAACTATCCAGAAGGTCATCCAATCAAAATATTTAATCCTAAAAAATACGATGAAAATTGGTATGGATTAATAAAATGTAAAGTACTTCCACCTAGAAAATTATATCATCCAGTATTACCTTATAAAGAAGAAAAATTAATATTTTCATTATGTAGAACTTGTTCTGAAACAATAAAATGTAATCATTTCAAAACCACTTTAGAAAAGAAAAAATGTAAGCAGTGTTATGAGATAAGAAATTCTGAGTGTAAACACACTGATAACGAAAGATGTCTAATAGGAACGTGGACTACCGATGAGATCAGATTAGCTGTTAAAAAAGGATATAAAATATTGAATATATATGAGGTTTGGCATTTTGAAAATAAAACAAATGAATTGTTTAAAGAATATGTTAAAACGTTTTTAAAGATTAAACTAGAAACATGCGATAAATGGAAAAACAATTTCAAAAATGAAGAAGAATACAGACAAATAGTTAAAGAAAAATTAGATATAGAATTAGATAAAATTGAAGAAAATCCAGGTTTGAGATTCATAGCTAAAATATGTTTAAATTCTTTATGGGGTAAGTTTGGTCAAAGAAATAACATGAAACAAACTGAATATGTGATGGAAATTGAAGATTTTTATAGAATTATTCTAAATGATACTATTAAAGATTTGAATATGAATTTTTTGAATGACGATTGTGTGGAAATGAGTTATAAAATGAAAGATATATTTGAAAAAAATAACTTCAATACTAATATATATATAGCTGCTTTTACAACTAGTTCTGCCAGAATTAGATTATATGAAATGTTAGATAAATTAGGAGATAAAGTACTTTATTATGATACAGATAGTGTAGTATATATAGACGACGGAACCAATAAAATTGAAACGGGATGCATGTTAGGAGAATGGACTGATGAATAGGGAAATGATAAATATATTACATCTTGGATAGCTGGAGCCTCTAAAGATTATGGGTATAAATTAAATGATAAATCTGTATATGGAAAAGTAAAAGGATTTAAAATGTCTTATCAGAGTGAAACCATATTAGACTTTGATAATAGGGCTAAAATAATAACAGGTGAAACAGATTATTTGGATGTAGAAATCAATCAGTTTAAAATCGAAAAAGATAGAAATATTTCAAGTATTAAAACAAATAAACGTTATACCTTTGGATACGATAAACGTAGACTTTTAGATAATTATGATACTGTACCTTTTGGCTTTTAAAAAAATGTTTCTTAATAAATGGATAAGATTACAGTCATCCTAAACATTCAGGGATTTATTTTTCCCAGTCGTAAGATTGTAAGAGAGATAGGATGGGTTCATTTAAATTTACCAATCGGTGAATATATTGGCGTATTTACACCTAATTGTGAATTGAATGATCAAGAATTGAAGATTGTACGTAAATGTACGTCAGAAGTACACGGATTAAGATTTAATAGAAATAAGAATAGTTTATGGATAAATCATCAAGATGTAAAAAATTATATAAATAACCTATATCAACTATATGGTGGTACATTTGCTTATAAAGGAGGTATTTTAGAAAAAGAGATATTAGATGAATTGAATATACCATCTATTGACATTGATGTACCTAAATGTACTAAAATTTTAGGACCTGGATGTTCGTTATACAAGTGTATGTATTACAGAAATTATATTACAAAAAATATTTCTAAATAAATGGAAGAATTTAATGACCTCAAACGATTTCCTGAAACATACAAATTAAATGAACTCGAGATAGGTAAATATAATTTAATATCACTGAGAAAAATAAATACAAAATACGGTGACTCTATTATAGCTAGATTAGAAGTAGACAATGATGAGAAAGATTTTTATCTCTCGAAATGTCATGGTGAATTATCTGATAAAGCTATAAGAAAAATTAATAGTGGAAAATATATTTTTGATTTTAAAGGTAAAAATAAATATTACGATTATGAATTACATGTAAAATAAAAAACGATATTTTCAATAAGGTTTTAATAAAATAAAAATTATTAATATAAAAATAAGAATTTTTAAATATACTGATATTTCGTATAAAAATGTAAAATATTGGTCTATTTTAAATTTTTTTAATATAAAAAATAGGAAATTAATAGTAGTATATAGGGAAGGGCAAAAGTGTCCTGTAGCCCCCCCTATATACTACTATTAACTAAAAACAAATTGTTATGAAACTTTAACCAATTAAAGGAAATCTTATAGTGATATTAAAAAATATTATACATAAAGATTATATTTGTAATAGTAACCAGAATTAAATCTGCAAACACAAATCTGTGTGCAATTAACTACGCATTTTAAAACGAAATTAGGAGTAAATTATAGGTTAACAAACTGATTTAAAAATAATTTTTATACAGGTTGTACAGATTTTAAATTTCATTGTGAAATTGAAATATTTAATAAAAGAGTAGTTATTTTTGTATAAAAGAATATCTTATTTTCTGTAACAAAGATATCGATTAAAAAATATGTATTTAGTTAGTTTTAAAAAGGCTTAGGTATCAAGATGGGGTTTGGAGTGTTCAAAATCAATTTATTCCATATTATGAACAACCAAGCCATTGTAGCCATTGCTTAACGACGTCATTAAATCAGTGCTAATTTCAGTGCTGAATTAAATCAGTGCTAATTTCAGTGCTAACTTAAATCAGTGCTGCAGATTTTTTACAGCTCTTCATTTATTTAACAATATGCTTTAGTGCTGAGTGTGAAATAAAAGTAACTAATTTTGGAAAAGGGAAAATGTGTGATATGTAAAAGGGGAAATTTTTTTTTATTTACTGCAAAAAATCAAACATGCTTTTTTTTTTACTAATAAACAGAAAGCCGTATAAAAAATAGTTAGAGTTATAAAATAAGGAATAAAAAATATATTCCGCCGATGGATAATTGAATAAAAAAAAGCAACATAAAAAAAAGTTTCTGAAGTGAGGGACGTTTTTTTTTCTCTTCAGAAAATTCATGGAATGCGTGCTGGGGGCAAGATCAACCATTAAAAAAAATTGACAAGTTTTCAAGGATGAATGATGCTGCGTCGCTTAGAGGAAAAGAAATGATAACTTCATGATTGGGGGTGTCAGAGAAAAAGTTACTCGCTCTTCAGGTAGAAATGCACATTTATAGGGATAAATGTTACATTTAGATCCATACAAGATGTATATATACAGTGGTGGCCAAAAGTGTGGACACTTTTTGAAAGTTTCATGTTTTTCAACTTTGTGTGCTTGTAGAATATATTAATTTTCACTTAAATATAAACGTTTATATATCAAATTGAAGGTAATTTAATTTAGAATTAAATAATAAATACAGTATTACAATATCTGTACTACAAAAAAAGTTATACAACTATAAGTAAGATCTATCTTAGATTTGCATTTTTTTAAAGTGATGCTTACACAATCAATACTTAGTAGGATAACCCTTATTTTTTAAGACAGCTTCACAGCGTCTTTTCATCGAGTGAACGAGTGTTTGGAGTTCATCTTTCGTAATCACATGGTGCCAAGAATCAATTATAGCTTCACTTAGTTGTCTTTTATTGGATGGACGTTTTTTTCGTACAAGAATTTTCAAACGTCGCCACAAATTTTCAATTGGATTGAGATCAGGGCTGTTTCCTGGCCATGGTAATGTATCTATGCCTTTATTTTGAAAGCATGCTTTGCATACTTTTGCTGTGTGGCATGGAGCTGAATGCTGCTGAAAAATAAATGGTGCGTTGTTGGGGAAGAGATCTCTGATGGAAGGTATCAATTTTGGTTTCAGGACAGTTTCGATGTATTTTTTGGCACTCAGGATGCCAAATCAGGCCGAAAAAAATGCACAAGTGCTACTACCGATAGAAAAATTAAATGGCTATGCCTTTAAGATAGAAAAATGTCATCAGATGCCATTAGATGTGAAATGAATGCAGCTGGTATTGCAGTAAGTTCAAGAACAATAAGAAGAAGGTTATCAGGATTTGGACTACAAGCTAGAATTCCAAGGAAAAACCCATATTTAAATCAAAAGCAACGCGAAAAACGAGTTAAGTCTGCAAAAGAACACATTAAATGGTCAGAAAATCAATGGAAGCAAGTAATCTGGAGTGATGAGAGTAAAATATCGCTCTTTGTAAGAAATGGTAGAAAATACGTGAGACGTAGAGTAGGTGAAGCGCTTCATCCTGATTGCATTGAAGCAACTTTAAAAAATCCAACAAATGTCATGATTTGGGCATGTACGTCTGCAGATGGTGTGAGCCGAATTCAAGTGATTGATGGCATCCTGAGTGCCAAAAAATACATCGAAACTGCCCTGAAACCAAAATTGATACCTTCAATTAGGGATCTCTTCTCCAACAACGCACCATTTATTTTTCAGCAGGATTCAGCTCCATGCCACACAGCAAAAGTATGCAGAGCATGGTTTCAAAATAAAGGCATAGATATATTACCATGGCCAGGAAACAGCCCTGATCTCAATCCAATTGAAAATTTGTGGCGACGCTTGAAAATTCTTGTACGAAAAAAACGTCCATCCAATAAAAGACAACTTATTGAAGCTATAATTGACTCTTGGCACCATGTGATTACGAAAGATGAACTCCAAGCACTCGTTCACTTGATGAAAAGACGCTGTGAAGCTGTCTTAAAAAATAAGGGTTATCCTACTAAGTATTGGTTGTGTAAGTATGACTTTAAAAAAATGCAAATCTAAGATAGATCTGACTATTTGTTGCATAACCTTTTTTGTGATACAGATATTGCAATACTGTATTTATTATTAAATTTTACATTAAATTACCTTCAATTTGATATATAAACGTTTGTATTTAAGTGAAAATTAATATATTCTACAAGCACACAAATTTGAAAAACATGAAACTTTCAAAAAGTGTCCACACTTTTGGCCACCACTGTATGTAACAGCGAAAGCTTGTTAATGTACATAATGACTAAACGTTTACACCAAACTTTGGCAGTACTTAATGGAAAAATGTGGCTGATAATCGCGATATTACCATAAAGGGTTAATGTATATATTTTGGAATTTTTTGAGAAAAATTAGGTCAATGTATACAAATTAGAGTTAGCATATTTATTTCAAAGTGAATAAAAAGAGACAAAAACGTTATTAGAATCAAACAGACCACCAGAGAGAAAAACGAGATTTTGAACATTAAATCATGTTTGATTATCGTTAAAAGTCGATAAACGAGAACTTGAACATTAAATCATGTTTGATTATCGCTAGAAGTCGATAAACGAGATTTTGAACATTAAATCATGATTGATTATGGTTAAAAGTCAATAGATGTGGAGTAAACTATTGTTAAATAATTTCAAATTGAAGCGGATACTTATGCTTTGGCGAAAATCAAAAGAGTTCGAACCCAGTTTTGCTACCGGTGGAAACGGAAGTTTAACAACGATTATTACATACGACTTCAAGTTTACGGCGGTGCAGTTTTAAAATTATGAACTAAAGAGGAATTTTGTAAAGGTTTTTTTAAAATGAAAAATCATTGTGAAGGGTCCTTTTTTAAAGATAAAAAAAGAGAAATTCTCTATGAAGGACAGTAATTTTTTCTTAAAATAGTCCCATGAAAGTTCGTTATGTAATATAAACATATAATAAAATGACACAAATAAAACTGCTGATGGTAACATACAGTGCAAAAAAAGTTATATCTCTCAAGGACACAATAAAAAGAAAATAGTAGTTACTTATTATTCGATCGAGCATTTTCTCGAAATCAGAATCGAATACTGGCGCCAAAACAGTGACTTGGAGTCAGTATTGCATTGCCACCAATGCTCAGCAAGTCTAGCAAAATTCATTTATGTTGTTGATAAATGTGTTAGTTGTTAGAAATGTTTCTTTAGATATATTTTTGTAATATTGTGTCTATCTGAAAATAAATACAAATATCTTTACGATATCTGTTACGATAAATACCACAGAATTTTTAAAAGAAAATGGTTATAGCTTCGAAGTCTTACCGGAATCCTAGACTTGGCGACATATTTCGATAAATAAGAACATTTGTTCTTGAAAAAGAAAGAACTATATGACGTTGCAAGAGCATTTGGATTTGATTGGACTCCTTAAAATGGTGCGTCTTATGCTGTTTTGCCCTTAGCAAATCAAGAAATAATGAATTTTTACTTTTGTTCCGTTTCGCTGTAGAAGAAAGTCGTCTGCAAAACGTATATTTGTTACGAACTTTAGAGATCATTTTTATTAATTCTTTTCAGTTTTTAATTTATTATTCAATAAGTTTTGCTTTTCTTATTTCACACAATTTAAGAAAGCAAGCAAAAAAAGGAGAAAAAAAAGATCGTGCAACGTCGTTTCAAAACTTGGTGATGTTGCGTTCACTTAGATGTAAACAGTCTCTCTCCATAGGAACAATGGGTTTTTTTTAACGTATGACAAGAAAATAAAGCACAATGACGTACCTGATAATTTTTGAATCATATTATCATTTATCTTAAATAGGGGTTTGTTTGAATGAATTTTACAGTAACGTGATGGAATAATAATCCATTTACTGCCTCAGCATCCAACTACTCCTTCCTCCTTAGCAAAAGAAAGAAACTACAGGCTCCCAATCCAATTTGGCGAGATTTGCAAGCAATTTAAGAAGCACCTTTCAGAGCGATATTAATTAGTGAAATATTGACGAGAATAATCGCATAATATCATGGTTTCAAAATTACAGTCTCAACTTTAATATATAACTAAAAATTGGAGAGAATTTCGCATGTGTTGATTTTGATCGATAATTCTATGTGTCTGCGAATGGGAAAAATGGTGTTCTGAGAAAATACAGTTTAAAGCTTGCAAAAGTGTTTTTTTTTTAAATCTATTTCCAAAAGAGGGATGTATTTTTCAGTTGTTTAAGTATTAGATTAAAAATCTTGAGGACAATACCTAATATTTTTCGTTTACCCTATTCAAGGTTTTCGATCATGCTCTTTAGTTTAAGCTTAATTTCGTTTCAATACAGATTTTACAGATGTAAAATGGGCAAAAAAGGACCACCCTGAATATCTTTTGATTGAATGGTCGGATTTTCACTTCCCTTGTTAGTAAAAATCTACACATTCACAAGCCACGCTATTTAAGCACTGACTGTTTACCTATTACCTAAAATAATATGAATATTACTATTAATTATTACTTAAAATAATATAATACAATATGCAGGGGGTGGCTAAAATAATGGAAACACTTCTATATCAAATACAGTTTTTCATATTTCTCAAGAAATACTTATAGAATCATTTTACAACTTCAGAAGTGTTTAGATCATGCAATTTTTCACACTTTGAATACATTAATTTAAGACGTATTAAGCTATTTTCTAAGTAGTTTTCGCCCTTTTTAAAAGAAACTCAAAATTATAAGGGGTTTTCTACTAATATCGTTTTGTATCATAAGACAAAATTAAATAATAAATGATAATACTTTACAATAAACGTTCATAAACCGAATATGATTTTATAATGAAAGAAAATATGCAAAAGGAAAAATACTTTTATGGGGGTTGATCCCCGATAATGTCGGTGACATGCTTAATGAATCTTGTTTAATAGTGCAAAATAAAATTTCTGGAAGCCCTTTCCCCCTTATCATTTTGAGCTCTCTTTTAAAAGGTACGAAAACTACCTAAAATTTCCTGAAAACTTTAATTTTTTAAGATATCCAATTCAAACTTTTTTGTTAATTGCCAAATATGATTCACTACAAAATTAGCAAAAACAAATTTAAAATTTTCCCACGTATGAGCAGCATGGAAGAACTACTTTAATTGCTCATATCTTGGATTTTACTTTAAACAGGATTATTACTTACAATAATATGTATTTTTTAAATCATTAAAAATTTGACTCAGAGTGAAAAAATGAACATGCTATTCGAGAAAATTTTCATTTTACGCTTATAAATAATATTTCTTTTCTTCTTAAATCTTTCAGTACGTTGGACAAACTCAAAGTGACACGAATAAGTTTTTTTATTTTCAAATGCTACCTCTCTTTTCAAATAAGGTTGGCCATCGCTACCTTAGTAGAATGTGAATGACAGCTACTGTATAGCATTCCCTAAAACTGACAAAACTCAAAGATGGCGACAGGTATTAAAAATGATAAAAGAGGCATGGGGATTTAAAAACTTTTTGCGGTTATACTAATTCCAGCTTTAGAAAGGTTTTCAAGTGTACATACATAAATTAAAAGTAATTTTAATTATGTACGGAAAAGACATAATGGAAAAAGTGTTTCATAATGGAGGAAAAGAGTTAATGATATTAAAATATGGCGAGTCACTAAGATGGTTAAAAAAAATGAAAACCTAAAACCGTTTAGCACTTTAGAGTAAAACTGTAATGCACCCCCAATTATCACCCTACACCATCTTTCCTCTTTCATTTTCATCTAACAAACATACTGGTTTTGATGTAATTGATCTCCATCGATTTTGATAAAAAAATTTTGCTCTTTTCCCATTTCGCATATTAATCTTTGAACCATGATATTTTTATTTTCCATTTATTTTGTTGTTTACTTAGTACTCGACAAATTTTATGTGAAAGGCAGTAATTACTGGACCCCCACGTTGCAAAAAAAAAGTTTATATTCTAACTTTGACCAACTTGGCTGATAATAAGTGCATATACCGAATAATTATTG
Organism: Parasteatoda tepidariorum; assembly: GCF_982258835.1. Taxonomy (NCBI): domain Eukaryota; kingdom Metazoa; phylum Arthropoda; class Arachnida; order Araneae; family Theridiidae; genus Parasteatoda; species Parasteatoda tepidariorum. The sequence continues at coordinate 100,783,860 of NC_141757.1, forward strand.
GATTTTTCTTTGAAAGAGAATATTGAAAAATCCCCTCCCCACCCATGTTACCTTTTATTAAAAAAGTTCTTTTTATCAACAAAAAAAAAAAAAGAAAAAAAAGGAATGCCATCCCTTTATTTGAAGCTTGCATCTCATTGTAAAAATAATGTCGAACTGACAATCTCTTAGCTCACGGGCGAAACACTGACAAAAGCAGATTTTAAAATAATGAAAGAAAGTTTTCAAGGATTTTTCTAATGAAAGATCTTTTTCTTACTACTTCCTCGCGATTTCTCAGATAATAAGTATCTTAAATTGTTAAAGGCATCTTTCTCTGCTTTTGAAAATGACAGTTTCATTTAAAAAGTTCCCTCTCCTTTTCTTTTTAAAGAGTATTATTACTAATATAACTGGTAGAAAGGTCTCTTCAATAAAAAATGACAAAACATGTTTAGGAAATAGTTGATCAATCTTAAATACGATACTTTATTTTTCTTGTATATTTTTATGTTACTGTGAAGGTATGAAATTAATTATCCTTTAACACTTTCCAGGAAGTCATTTAGGAGGAATTTGGATTCCATTAATGGACCTTTCACAAATTATTTAACAGTTAAGACGAACATTTCACAAATAATTTTGATATAAAAACGACTCTTCAAAATTTTTATTGCAAAAACATACTACTCTCTAAATATTTTACCCTAAAATGAAATATTTACCATATTATTTTATCGTGAAATTGTGCCCAATCATAAAATTATTCAGGTTAAAAAGGCAACTTCCAAAACGTTTCTCGTAAGAAAAATGGAGCTGATAAAGTACTACAACTCTTAGAGAAGAATATTTTTTTTATTCTCACAAAAGCAGGACCTTATATTTACATATTTACAAAAGCAACAAGTTGACAGAAATAAACTGATTTTACTGCAGGGTAAAGCGAAATTTGCATTTATTTTGAAAATTTCTGAGTGTCACATAGCCCATGGGCATAAGAAGAGTGTTATGAAATGATTAGAAGGCAAATAAATTTTACTTCTCTAAAATAATATATTTTAATGGAAAGAGGACACTAAAACATAGAATTCGGAAGAGTTAAGTATTTTTAAGGTCCTCAAAGAATGAGAAGATACCATTTTAGAGAACTAATATTTATTTTTCTTTTAACTGATATAACACAACGTTTGCACATATAGGTTAATTGTCGTTCAGAAATCTGAAAAATAAGCGCCAATTTTACTTAGAAAATTAGATAGATTCAGAAAATATGTTGAAATTTTCCATAAATTCAATAGTTCTATTTTACGCAAAGTTATTCCATTATAACCTCCCTTATTATATAGATTTAGAATCCGTGTCAAAATAAAAGTTGAAAAGAAATTACATATATTGAAGATCGCAAATTATACTTAAAACTTGAAAAATTGTAGATGAATTCTTTCGAGACGTAATCGAATAATTTAAAATAAATAACAGAAGTTTCTTGTTTCAAGCGATCCATAGTAAGGAGAACAATGAAAAAATATAGCCAATTTGATTGCTCGATTAAATTTGTAGTTTATAATAATCGTCTCTCAACGCCTCTTCGTTTCCTTCGGCAAAAAACAGGTTTGCAAAATATATGATCATTATTCCACTCTAAAAGTAATTCTCCTTTTTTTTTTTTTAAATACATTATTGACGGCAACAGTGTGATATTTTTAAATCCGTCTTCATTAGTGATTCGATAAATTTTAAAACTTTTATTGATTCTTCACACATTGACGATACATTTTATATTTCTTGCTGACAAAGATTATGGAATAAATAATAGAGGCAATGACTCTCTGAATCTTGATAATTTTTATTCCATTTTCTAAAAGCTTAGCTGTAACCAATTTATTAAATTTCAGAAAAATAAATGAGGTCATTCCAAAAGTTTTATATTTTAGCGCTAAAAGTATTTAATACATCCACCATTCTACTATTTTCTATAAATTTGTCAATAAAAAATTTATAAAAACTTCAGAGAAATAACGGAGGTTAATCCATAATTTGTGCAGTTTTGTATTAAAAAAATTTCAAGTAAATAGTTACAATTGGAATCGAATGATATATTAAACAGATTTTTTTCCGCAACAATCTTATTCTATTGGTTTATGTAAACTATTTTGTAAGAATAAAACACCGCGTGGCTTTTATTTCATACATTTCTCGAAAGAGTACAACTTGTTTTAGAGAAGAAAATAGATTTTTTCGTCCAGATTCATATTTTTTCCGGCAAACGGTTTTTCCTGCTTTTCGTTCGACATCTGAGATTAGCTTACTACCCCCGGTGAATTGGAAGCAGAGAATAAAAACTTTTGGTTTTTCCTTTCACTGAGCATTTCCTCCATATAATTTGTAAAAGAAAAGGTTGCAGAGAACATTTATACTACTTTATTTTATTTTGTGAATTTTTATTCTCAAAAGAATTCTCATATAGAAAAGATATTTGAATACAGAATGATGAGCAAGAGGTATTAAGTTTCTTCACAAGAAAAAAAAATTATTATTTTTCTCGTCTGCGAGAAAAGTGAATTTTTTATTCCAAGAATTTGTTTTGGAAGAAAAAGAGATAAACATTTCAATAAAGAGATAATAAAAAGAGATATACTGATTTCATTGCAGCAGGTGAATTGTGATAAATTCAGAATTTATGGCAAGGATATAAATTTAGATTTTCTTTCTAAAATATATCCATCATATCAGATACATTTACAATGAAAGACATCAATGTACATTTCTATAAATGACTCCTTTATAGCATCTAAAATTATATTGAAAAATATATATTAATACTTTTTATATTCGAAATAGTGGGTAAATTTGTATTGAAGGAAAAACCTACAATTTCATTATGTGAAATAAATCAGCCATAGTGGAATACATTTACGTTTATTACAATTTACACTCTATAACAAAAAAATCGACGCACCAAGAAGGAGTTGTCCGATTAAAACAAAAATTGGTGGATAGGAAGACAATGTACAGAATAGTAAATGATTAAATTTTCAGAACAATTGAATAATTTATTGCAGAGTTACAGTAACAAGTTCAATAAGGTGTTGATCCGCCTCTAGCCTGGATACAAGCTGCCACACGGCGTGGCATAGACCGATAAAGCTTCCGGATGATCTCTTGCGGTATTTCCTGCCGAATTCGATCCAATTGTCGAACGAGGTCATCAAAATTCCGTGCCAGACGCAAATCGCCTTCCCATCATATCCCAGACCTGCTCGATGGGAGAGAGATCTGGTGATCTGGCAGGCCAAGGAAGAGTTTGGCAAGCTTGCAGACAGTTCATACACGGCAACGCGTGCTGTATGTGGTCTGGTCTCGTCCTGCTGAAAAACTAGCCCAGGGCGCTGCAAAAGGAATGGTAGCAAAACAGGTCTTAGGATGTCGTCGACATACCGCTGTGCAGTAAGTGTACCTCTAATGACGACCAAAGGGGTCCGGCTGTCAAAGGAAATGGCACTCCAGACTATAATGCCTTGTTGAGGGCCGGTGTGGCGTGCAATAGTGAAGGCAGGATCCCCCCTCTGCCCCGTGGGCCTCCAAACACGTCTTAGATGAACGTAAGGACACAGTTGGGAGCGGGATTCGTTGCTAAAGGACTATACGTCCCCAGTCGGCATCATTCCAGCCATATCTGTTCAAAACATTAATGCATACGAAATTTCAAAGCAATCGGATGATTGCTTCTTGGTGCGTGGATTTTGTTATAGAGTGTATATATGTTTGCATATAATATAGATTTGTCATAACAGGGGAATTTATTTAAAAAGAAATAAATTTGAAAATTAAAAATAATATTTTATTATTAACAATTTCTATTTTATACTACCTGGAAAATAAATCCTCTATAACGGGAGACATTTTTATTTAATAGATTTTATATGTCTTTGTAAGTCATATAGATTTGAACCAACAAGAGAATTTATATTGAAAGATGTGAATATAATAAACAACAATCACATTTTATTATAATAATTTATATTTCTAAATGTAAAATAAACCCTCCATAACGGAACACATTTATACTTATCAGAATTTTTATTTCTATGAGTGCATTGTGTGTGTGTTGTATGAAGATAATTTATATTGTGAGATATGAATTTAATAATTAAGAATTTTATTTTAATATTAACAATTTATATTTTATTATTAACAATTTATATTTTATAAGTACGAAATGAATCCTAAAAATAAGCGGATTAATTTATATTTATTACAATTAATATTTATTTCGATTTATATACATTTGCGTGTGCTATAGCACAGGGATAAGACAAAATAATGGAAACACTTCTAGTAGCACATTTTTTTATCTTTCTCAAAAATAACTTAGAAAATCATTTTATATACGTAGAATTGTTCAGGATATGCGATTTCTTATACTTATCAATGAAGTTTAAAATTTTCAGGGGTTTGAGGAATCGACAATAAATTACAAAAGGAAAATGAACTCCCTATGTCAAAAAATGTTGCAATAAATTTTTAACATGTAACAATTATTTTGATTATCATATAAAATTTTTGCACAAACTTTTGTAATCCCAGCTTAAATATTTATGGAAATATGGAAACTTTTTTAAAAAAAATAAATTTTTTGCCTTATGCTTTTTTTAAACTTTTTTTTTGCTATAACATTAAAAATGTTAAATAAATTTAAACAAAATTTTTAGATCAATTTGAAATTATTAACAAAATTTTTGCTTTAAAATTTGAAAATTATTCGTTGAAAATAGGGCAATATATAAGAAATTAAAGTAGCTCTTTTATACAGCGCAGGCACGGAAAAATTTTTAAAAAAATTTCATAATTTTATAGTGAATCGTATTTAGCAGCTAATGAAAAAAAGTCCAATTTGAATATTTTCAAATTGAAAAAGTATTTAGGCAATATTCTAAGTAGTTTTTGTATTTTTTAATAGAAACCGCAAATGATAAGAGACTTCTTACAAATAAACGTTGACAACTTAAGACAAAATTAAAGAAAAATGATAATACCTTACACTAAACGTTGGTACACTTAAATATAAATGTATAGGGAAAAAACATGTGAAAGAAAAGATTCTATTATGGAAGATTATTTCCAACAATTGTTATTTTTAATAAATTTTATTTAATAGTATAAATAAAATATGAGAAGAACCCCCTTCATTTTGAGCTTTTCTTTAAAAGTACGAAAACTACTTAAAAATTGCTTAAAACTTTTTAAATTTTTAAGACATTCAAATCGGATTTTTTTATAAGTTGCCACATACCATTCACTATAAAATTAAGAAATAAACAAATTTAAATTTTTTCCGCGCATCAGTATAAAAGAACTACTTTAATTCCTCATATCTTACGCAATTTTAAATAAAGTTTTTTCAAATTTTAAAGCAATAATTTTTCCATTAATTTTAAATGGCACCAAAAATTTTGTTTAATTTCATTGAATATTTTTAAAGTTATAGCAAAAAACTAAAGAGGCATTTAAAAGTGGAAAACATTTAGTAGTAAAAAAGTTTATGAAATTACTAATAAATTAAGTTTCTAAATGATTTTAACGAAGTTAAAAAAGCAAAATTTTGTCGAATGTTTTGAAATAGGACACCTCACAACTAAGTTTTTTCTGTGGGTATAGAAAAATTAACTCTCACTTCTTAAATTATTAATGATTTTTAAAAAATATATGAATTATTTTAATTTACCAACTACAATTTCAAAGATTGTAGTTGGTCTTGATTAATAAAATTGCTCACATATTGAAACAAAAATTTGTTAACAACATATAAACTTTTAACCGCAACTTAGACAAATATTGTTCTTTAGGAAAGGTGATAGTAAATGCCGTTTTGCGATTTGCGACACAGTCTTAGGCACTGTCTGTTTTAGAAAGTCCATCATATTTGAGAAAAATGCTTTTGTGTGCATTCAAAAATTTTAAAAGCAATATTTAATCTAGTTTTTCGCACTGTCTATGAGAAAAAATTTAAGATTCGCAGAATAATATAATTTAATTAGCAAAGATTTTAGTAAGTACAAGTGTAAAAATACGTTTTCTAATTAAATCTTACACAAATACGAGTTGTAATAGCATTTTTCATACTTTGTTTTGTTTTGAAGTTATTATTTTTTTTATCGTGTCCATGGACAATTAAATGGCCTCGTGGGCCTTCAAATCAGCATCCGCAAACTCCAATACATCATTACTGTAAAGCAGAGGTCGCCAAAGTGGTCTATATAGACCCCCAGGGGTCTATTTAACAAAAGCAGGGGTCGATCTGAGACAGGGGGGCGAATGGGGGTCGATCCGAATAGGAAGGGTCGATTGTGGGTCGGGAAAAAAAAAAAACAGTTCTCAATACGCAAATCGCACATACCTAATTAAGTATGTAAAATTTGTGAATTTCTTTCATAATTGACTCAATATCAGTTTCTTTATAAAACATAAATTAATAAACGTATATTTATTGGGGTGAAACAAGTATTTACGCACCATCGCGCAGTGGCACGAACTCAGCGCAGTTTATAAGTCATATGCATATGTGCGCTTGTCCAAATGTCACGTGTCATGAGCATTGACGCTACAAATGCAAATATCATGCGCAGTTTAAGCTATCTCTGCAAACTGTGTTGAATATTTGCAGTGTCATCATTAAAACTTTTATAGTTTTGGATAATTAGTTATTGTTTCGATAAAACCATTCGTTTAGTTTAGATATCAATTTTAATTATCAATGCACAAAAAAGAAGGTAAGCATTAATAATATGGATTAGTACAGCCCGCGACAAAACTATAGCACACTTTGTATTTTTTTACGAAAATTACAAAATTGACCAATTTTGAACCCAATCTAGCGAACCTTGCAAAAAAACACCTGGCACACTCATCTCATTGATCAAGAAGCAGTAAATCTTTAGTTACTTTACTTATTATATCTACTTATGCAAAATTACTTATTATTTAATAATAAGGTATTTAAATTTCAATATTACTATATTTTTCATAAAACTATTGTTACACAATGTACTATTACTTTAATAAATGTTTAAAATCATAAAATAAATGTCAAACACAGTATCTAATAGAGTTTTATTTCAATTAACAGAAAATTACTTTTGTGGGGGTCGATGGAGATTTCGAAAAATTATGTAGGGGTCGATGATCAAAAACGTTTGGCGACCCCTGCTGTAAAGGATCTCACGAAGTTCTGAAGCCTGTGGCACCATACCCAGTTGTAAAACATATGGGGTAAAGGCTGGGCGCTCTTTTTGTTTTGTTTTGAAGTTATTAATGTTTACAAATATTTCAAGAAAAATAAAAAGTTTTCATACCGAATTTTTTTAAAAATAATTTTCAATTTATTTTGCTAAATTCAACAACGATAAACAAAATGTTAAAAAAAATTTATTTAAATTGGGAATTAATATAATTGAACATATTAGTTAATAATTATAAATAATTATAATAGTAATTAAGAATTAATTATTAAAAAGTTTTACAATAAAAATTTATTTATTGAATAACAAATAATGTTATTATAAAAATAAATATATTCAATATAAAAAAATAATATTAAAATAATAAATTATTAAATAAAAAAATTCTTCGGTACAATTATTTTTAATAATTTTACATTGATTTTACAGAACTTAATAATACTGAATGAAATGTTATGTGAATAAACAATTAGGGTATAAATATGCTTTGGCTGCTTATATCATTATGATTCGTAAATTTTAATTTTAAATTCTAAAAATTAGTCTTACAATAATTTGCGACATTCGATAAATTTCAACGTAGTCATTTTTTTTAAACCTTGCATGCTCAAAGTTGTCTATATCTATTTTTTTCAAACACATAGGGGAAAAACTTAAAACTTTTACGAGTATGATAGATCGTACTCCTGGGAAATCTAAGACTTCTGAAATAACTATTTTACGTTTTCTTTTTCGAGGATAAAGATTATATAGTTTAAAAAAGCATAAGGTTGGAGCTATTCCTTCTCCTGAAATATTTACACGTGCTCCCTAGTCATAAATCTCCACACTAAATACCCGTATCGCCAAAATAGATTACACTATAATTAATTTGCCATCGTGCCAAATTATCATTTTTCATACACCGTAATACATCCTTAATTTACTAAACTATGCATAACATTGCAGAAACCTTTTTATTATTGCTTAAGTTGGGGGGGGGGATATATTTTTGGAAGTGCTCTTGGGTGAAAACTGACGACTTTTTTTGGCGCCAATTGCGTCCACATGCAACGCCCTGCCAAATAAAATACAAATGTAGCTCATGGGCTGCAATAGCGGCACAACTCAAAAAATCATGTTTTGAGATAAATGGGTTTAAAGCTTTCATTGCTAAGCAAAATGCATAGGAAATGCTTTTATTTTGCTAAACGAAGATATTCTGTTATCATTGTTGTATTCAGATTTAATAATGCAGTCATAAGCCATGATGCGATCTAAAAACGTTTATTTAAAATTAGGCTGGTGGTTATAACAGTTCCCATCCCCACTCCATAAGGGAGGGGATGTGGGCAAGACTCCGGATGGTTCCGGCAGATGTGTATTGGAACACGTTATTCAGCAAGAGACATGCGAAAACCTTCGGTCTCGCATTAAATACTTACAGAGACTGATGTAATTAGGTTCCAGGTATATATATATATATATATATATATAATTAACACATAATAACAGAAGATTAATATATTGGTTTTTGCTGTCCTTAATATTACGACTCAACCTCTCTACTTTAGTAATTTTGAAAAACCAAAAAATAAAGTATCACCTAGAGAAAGCAAACATTAAGGTGTAAATTTCTTGTCGTAAAAAACTTTGTCTGCGTATCAACCACGTATTTACATAACACGTAACATTCTTGTGAAAGTTGCAAGAGTCACTCTTGATAGGCCGGGACGAGTGCAATATTCGTTGAATAGAACAAATACTGCCAGTCATCCCGACCTGGCCAGAGTAAAATAGAAAAAAAAAAAAAAAACTCGAAAACCTTCCATGGTTATCCTGACAGCAAAAAAACTTTAACAAGACTGGTTTGAAATTAAATTTATTGTCCTAACGAGTAAGAAACATGCTTTCGAGTAAAAATCTAGTTTAAAATTACCGATGACCAATTTTATTCATATACGTGTCTCTTAAATATTAAAAGTAAACCAACTTATACTGATAATGTAATGAAATACATCCAAATAAGTTTTTTTTATAAAGTAATGTAAATATAAAATGGATTTAAGAATAAATTTATAAGCTTATTTAATTTTTTTTTAAAATTATTCTCTCGGTTTTAACATGTGTTTTTATTTACTTGAAAATGCCCGCCAGCGTACCTGACTAGTAAGGTCTGGTTTCTTAGGACAAGCGTCTTATCTGGGCGTCAGCGGGACGTCAACGTCCCGCTGACGCCAACAAAATACTGGTTTGTTAGCTCAAGGCTTGGTTTCTTAGAACTAGCGCCTTATCTGGGCGTCAGCGGAAAGTTGACGCAGAGCTGACGCCAAAAAAATACTTTTTTGTTAGCTCAGCGTGAGCAGTCGGTCCAACGCAGACATTATCTCTCATTGCGCATGCCTTAATAACGTAAACAAATATTTATTTTGAATTTGTATTGATTTTGTTATTGTCGACCAGTGTTTTAGAGAACAAATAATGACTTTGTCCAAGAAAAAAACACATTATAGCTGAGCTAAATGAAGAGTGCTATGTTTAATGAAGAACCCATGTTTAATGTCAAAATCAAAATCTTGGCTGATTTCAATGTGCTGTTGGATGTTGTCCGCCATTGCTTCTGTGGTTAACGTCACGTTGTAATCCAAGTGCAGTTGAGCTGGACGGCAATTGTAGTTCAAGATGAGCGTTCGATGACGTATACTATCAAACTCACAAATGGACCAATCAGAGGTTAACGCTGATTTCCAGCTTACGGCGTCCTGTCCTAAGAAACCAGGCCTTAAGCTAACAGTAGCTGCTTCGAATCCCGCTGAGGGCATGGATGCTTCTCTTTTTATGCCGTCCTCTGTTGTGTGATGTGTGAATGTGGCCCACCCTTTGAACGGGGATCTGCGGTGTAGGCATACATGGAGGCATAGACAAAAGTAACGAATGAAAAGTAAAATCGATTTTAAAGTGAATTTGGAGGAAATAAAAAATTCAAAGTATCCTTAAAATTCCTTAAAAAATGTAAGAAAAAAACATTAAAATTTCTAATGTAAAATGTACGATACATTTTAATTTAAATGTAGAAAATTTTAAAATTTATGAAAATGTTACAAAATTCATTCAAATAGTGAACGTTGAAAATAAAAATTAAACGTCTGCATATAAAAAGAAGTTTTAAATTATGCTAATTCCAAAACTGCGTAACGTTACGAAATTTTGTTGTTACCCTCAAAACAGTAGAAATAAATTAAATTTTTAAGTAAATTCGATGCACACTATAACCTTTGTTTAAAGTAATAAACAAATAAGTAAACATTTGTATTCATATGCAGGAAAATCCTCGAAATACATTGAACTATAAATCATATTTCGTTTTCATAAACATTAAAATATTTATTTTAAAGTTTTAAATCATGACAAGTTTTTAATTTGTAACATAAATAAGTCATATTGAAAGCATTCGTAATCGAAAGTTGAGCACAAAAATTTTAGTGTAAAATTTAATGATATTATGAACTAAATGTCTATGATAAAGTTCGAAAAAAAATCATGTTCAATCATCAAGTTCAAAAAAAATCAAAAATCATGACATCAAAAAAATCATGTCAAAATCAAAAAAATAAACAAGTAAAATAATTATGTAAATAAAACTGTAGAATTTTTCCTGCATACGAAATACCAATTGAAAAAAAACAAAATTTTTATATTTAGAACTTGAATGCCAAATAATTGAAATGTTGCACAAAAATTGCTTGGTTTAGTAACTGCAAATAAATTTTTGAAATTATAAAGGAAAACTTTCAATATTCAACATGGTTGACAAAAAATATTGCTTGTCAATCTTAAATAAATGGATTAAAATCGAAAACAACGTGATTTTGTAATGCTTCATATTTTATAAAAAAAACAATATATATTAAGTCAGGTTCTACTCCTGTTCTCTAATCCTGTTCTTCGTCTCAAGAACAGTCTCAAGAACAGGATTAGAGAACAAGCCAGGTTCTCTAATCCTGTTCTTCGTCTCAAACCAAACTAAACTATATAATATGAATAAGGAACCTCAACCTATGCTTATTGGTCTAGGGCTTAGTGCATAAAGAGGGAAACAACTGTGTTTTTTTCCCTTTCTTTTTTTATGGGCGAAGCATAAGTCAAAAACAACAAATCACCAACAAGGCATCTTAGATACATTGAATTTGTTATATAGAAACAAAACTACGAGAGAATAAAACCCTACCAAAAAGAGTGATACCGAGCACCGATCCAAATTCATATACAGAAATAGTGAAACCTACAGGCAAGCTGTCCCAGATTGCAGTGTAATCAACCTCGTACGAAGTTCTGGGGGTTGGCGAGTGACAGCGAGCATTTTTTCCAAAACGTAAATTGTCGTTATTACTGCATATTACTGTTGTTATTTCTAATGTCTGAGTTGTTGTTGTCAATTTACGTCGCACTAGAGCTGCACAATGGGCTATTGGCGACGGTCTGGGAAACATCCCTGGGTATGATCCGAAGACATGCCCTCACAATTTTGATCCTCTGCAGAGGGGATGGCACCCCTGCTTCGGTAGCCCGACGATCTGCACGCGAAGTCGAGCACTTTACGGTAGAACACTTTAACGAGAACCAATACCGCACACCCTCGGTCCATAGGCAGACTGATCCAAGTGCTCACCCACCCGCACACTGACCGCAGCCAGTGATGCTTGACTTCGGTGATCTGCTGGGAATCGTGTCTTAACGATCAGTCCACTGCGGGACTCTAATGTCTGAGATTTTATTTTTTATATTCTAAACGATTTTGTTAAACCACTTAGTGAATTTTATTTTTTACTTAAAAAATATAGTAAAAATTTATAAATCACTTTTACATACTCTAAATAACTAGTGATAATTGATCGATAAGCACAGCACTGAGTCAATTATTAATTTTATTGATAAATAATTGCACTTAGTGACTCGTATAACAATTATTTGAAAACGTTTGTTTTTTATCCCTCAACGCACGGCGAGCAGATGGACAGGCGAACATACGTTTCGTTTTAGCCAACTGATACGAAATAGTAGGAAAATATTAAAAAGACGGTCATTCTACGACTCGATATCTATAATAACGTTCATAAACTCTTAAAACACTAGACTAATATACATTAGATTTTAAAAATATTTAAACTTTTGAAGTGAATATTTTTCCTGCAATAAGCCTAAAAGCAAAGTAGATCTCAATTTTAAAGATTACAGTTATTTTTCTGAAAATAAATTATTTATATAGTTGCTTTCCTTCAGCTTCAAATTAAAAGTTGAAGCTTAAAATTTGTAATTTACTTTTTGACCCATAACTTTGACCTTGACAATAAATTTAAAAAAAAATCAATCCTTAAAATTTTAAAATTGAGTTATATTGTCTTAAATAAGTTTCACGAGAACTTTCGTTTAATTATAAAAGGCTCAAATAATTCAACTTTTATAGATAACACATTGTTAAATTATACATGAACTAGGAGGCTTCGCCCCCTGCTCGCTGGCGCTCGCCATCCCGATTGTTTCCATTATTAAATTCAGTGTCAACAATTCAAATTTTTCTGAGGTTACTCTTAACCTCTAAATATTATTTTTTTATGTACACATTTCTAAATCTCAGTATTCAACCACAAAACAACTTAAAGTCCTCAAATTTAGCATGAAGTTGTAAAATTTAATGATAGAGGGTCATAGCAATAATGTTAGTAGAAGTAAAGTTAGTACTGTAAAATTAAAACAATATTTTTAATCAATGAGCCAAGTTCTTCAAGAAGCAGTCGTAGAAGTAGCTGGATAGAAGTTTTTTTATTTAAAGCTTTTTATAGAATTTCTTTAAAAACACAACTGTTAATCTGGGCATTTGGCGATACAACACTTATAGAATTGAAGAATTCGTTACGTCAAGCGCTCAGGTATCATAATTTTGATCTAGTTGCGCTTCTATGTGATTTTGATTTATGTTGCTAAGTTAACTTTCAAAAAATTCTATGGCTGGCAACAGCATTTTTATTTTTTAAGTTGTTTATTTTTATTTATTTTAGAATTCGTCCTTTTTTTAGCGAAATGTTTTTTAACCTAACACAATTCTTTGCCTACTGTTCTCTGTATATATGAAGAAAATAAAGTAAATATTTAAGTGTTGTGAAAAGAATCTTATTTAGTTGTACAAAGTACTTCTTTAAAAATGAAAACTGTTGCCACCAGCGGAAAAGAAATACGGCAAAAATTTGGGAGCCACGTAAGAGAATTATATATATTAGTTTATTGCATTTTACATTTAAAATTAAATAAATATTATCTTTGCATACCAAACAAAGAACTACATGGCTCAAGGAAAAGTATATTTTAGTGATGAACACAAGTGAAACTTTTATGGCTGAATGACAAAAAAACATGATCCTTCTGGTCAGCTTATTTGAAGTCCAAGGTTGCTGTACTTCTCTACTGTTTCTCATGAGCAATTTTTAAGAAAAAGGTCCCCCAGAAAGTTTCCACTGGTTCCAGTTTCCAACATCTTAAATTAATTTGAATTAATAAAGTAATTTAAATCTTAAATTGTAAGGAGAAATTTTTTGCTTCTAAATGAATATTTCAGAAAATGGTATCTGTTTAACTGATCAAGATCAAATTTCATCGGATAAGAAATAACAAAAATGAGAAAATCGAAAACAGAAAATAACTACCTTTTCTAATTGGACTAAAAAACAAATAATAATTTATTTTTAATCGCCCCTTAAATAGAAACATATGTCATATCTTTTGCGACAGACGTGTTAGATGGAGTAAGTGCTGATGGAAGCTTGTTACAACAGTGGTGCGTCCTACACTCTTTGTTAAAGGTCTGACAAAAATAGAATTTTTTTTTAGTCTAATAAAGAAAAAGTTTTTTTGAATAGTTGTTTTCATTTACTACATTTTAACTTTTAGTGTCGTGTCATGAGTATCTGAAAGTGGTCAAAATTTTGTTTAACGATAAATTTGAGTGGAATATTTAGAAAATAATTGTAGTTTGTATTATAACCAGGCGAAGAATTTCATTCAAGATTTGAACACTCTAGCGCAACTGAAAATGATCAAAATTTTGATTAATAATATCTTTTTATCGATAATGTGTCGATAAGAGCCGTGGTGGCTCAGGGATGGAGCACTCACCTCTCAACAAGGTAACCCAAATTCGTATTCCAATAATGACTGGACGATTTCAATTCAATTTCCAACTCGCACTTACCACAGTGCTGATGTAAAAATATCCTAAGTGGTAGTTGGATCGTGGGTTAGAATCCCATTGGCGTCAGAGAATCCGTCTAAGGTATTTATGGTTCCTTCCTCCATGTAACACGAATGCCGGTTAGTTCTATCAAAAAGTACTTCATGAAGGCTAGTTTGTACCAATACATGATCCAAAAGTTCCATTCTCTTCTGGGTTGGGTTGAAAATTAGAAGTTTGATAAATTGAAAATTGATAGCATTAAACTTAAAAATGGATCGGGGCAGAGTTGATCGCCTCTGGTTATAAAATGAAAAATGTGCCAATAAATTCTACTACAAAAGCAGTGATTTTCAACCACTGTGCCGTGGCACTTTTGTGTGCCGCCAAATTCTTAAAATGTGCCGCCAAATATTAGAAATGATACAATAAAAATTATAATGCTTTTTTTTTATTATGAGTAAAGTTTAAATTAAAGAAAAATTTATATATATAAACATATATATTTTTTGTAATTTTTCCACGCTTTAACCACGTGAACATCTTTGTCGGCGATTGTCTTGTCGTTGATAATAATAAAGTAAGATGGAAGTGTTATATGACACACAATTTTAAAAAATGTTATAAGAGCTAATCACTAAAGTAAGCTATGCAATTAATAAACAAATTAACAATGGATGACTTACAAAAATTATGATAACAACTAATAATTAGCAAAGGAACTAGTTAACAAGAAATCACAAAAAATAACAGTTAATGCAAAAAAAAACTAACAGTTAATTACTACAGAAAGCAAGCTAACAATTAATAACTAGCAAAAAATAAATAACTGTTACTAACTAATAAAAAATTGGTTGAAAGAAATAATTAATCCCTTCATAAATTTGCTTTTGTAGTACATATTATTTTATTTCACATTCAAAATTATTATCACAAACTATTTAACACAGTATAAAATAGGTAATTAAACTACTTTAAATCTAATTTTTTTTATTGTGTGCCGTCAAATTTCGAAATCGTTAAAAGTGTGCCGCAACAAAAAAAAAGGTTGAGAATCACTGTACTAGAGGTTCGAAAACGATAAACGCTCGCATTGTCACCAGTCACGAAGATTTAGTAAAGATTTGAACACTCTAGCTTGCCAAAAATCACTTGGAATCATTACATAATAGTATCTCCTTCAAAGAAAAAACTTAACAAAGAAAGTAAAAATGATTTAAAATAGGATTTATCAATTAAAGAACTTTAATCAGCGTGTAATATGAGCAAACAAATTTTTAAAATAATTTTATTGAAAAGAAAAAAAAATTCAACTTTTTATTGAATTTTATAAAACTGAAATTTGATTTAAACTTGAATTTAAATTTGATTTAAATTTGAAAGTTAAAACATTTTCCTTCAATCCTATATTTATTTACAGGATCATGATACTATATTTACAAGGCTTATAGTATTCAAATATTTTCTTCGATTCCATAGGGAGCTAAAGAACCTATAAGAACTATGTTTATAGCATTAAAATACTTTTCTTCGATCCTATAGTGAGCTGGAGCTGTAAGTACAAAAAGTGATTTAAGACTAATCAAATGTAGTAATAACCTTTTGTAAAAGCTCCTGTTTTGTGAGAAAGTGTTAGACTCGATTCATAATTTTGTTAAAATAAAGTCTTATTCAAGTGATATTTTGTAAAAAATCAGTATAACAGGATACCAACAGATACTTAACAAGTTTTCGAAATTTTCATCGAACGGCAACATTCGATGTTAGAATAGTGCACTTGGAAATAGTGGCATTTTTCATAAAATCGTTATTTTGAACAAACATTGAAAATGAGTCTTTTAATCGTTCCATCCAAAACTCTAGAAATGTATTTTCATCTTTCATTTGTTGAAAATGCAATGGTTCCTTTAGAATTTTCCAATACAATAAACACTTTTCACATTTTAATTCCTTTTCTGTATGCATTCCAGTACATTCAGATGCATTTCAGTGTGACACTTTCTTGACCTTCCGTGCCATCTTTAACAGAATAAAATCACAATTATTCTAAATGCGAGAGAATATTCGTAGATCCGACGTAAGAATAATCTGACTGGGCGAAGGATATGTACCTCATGCACACATGCCGTAACGATTTAATTAATATGTGTCGGCGTTACGTGTCAAAAGTTACCATCCTCTTGTCATAAAGCTGTACGTGCCACAATTATTAGCTAATAGGAATGTCTTCGTAGTTGAATAATATATGACTTATCATTCTAAACTATTTGATTTAATACAGGATCACCATACTACTCTCTGTAATTAAAATATGAAAGATGCGATGGTATTTAGTTTTTTACATTTAGTTTTTCAAAATATATCTATTTTATTTCATTTTAATATAGGACATTTTGAGTTTCAAAAAGATTTCATGTAAGATTTTTATACATAAAATAATGAACAGAGAAGTTTAAAAGAATTCAGGTTTATTTTTAAACAAAAGTCTTTAAACTTTGTCCCAGAACGGTAGCTTAAACAAATATAATAACTGAAGATCGAGCAGATATTTAAATTTTTCGAAATATTTCAGAATTCTTTTGGAAGCTAAAAAGGATATAATTGGCTTTAAATTTAAAATAGAGATCGAAATCTATCTAAACTTACTTGGGCTTAAATCTCTCTAACGTCACATTTGAATTTATTCTTAGTGTATATTTTCTCATTTATCATTCGAGAATTGAAATTATATCGACGTTTATTTTGCCATTCATCAAACGTAAGATGAAAAGTAAATGCTATTTTCATCTGAATTGACAGATGCAAACGCGATTTAAAATGAATTAAATATAAATTGTTAAAAATTCTAAATGAAATGTACTGAACATATCGCCTGGGGCGAGGTAGAGTGAAATAAAAAAGTAAATTCTTTAGACTTTAAATCAAAACCTAAACAACAAGACTTATTTTGGCCTTTTTAACCTAGTCAGTAAAGTATAAAACCAAAAATAAATATTCGATGGAATTCATGGACATTTTTTATAAAAATTGACGAATCAAAATTATCTTTAAAGATGAATTCCTTGAAGAAAAAAAGCACTGCTCTTAAATATTTTTGATTTTAGGCAAACTACTTAACAGATTATTAAATTTGTTAAGTAGTTTGTCTCCAAGCTTTTAATTTTGGAATACACTATAAAATTTCTAATAAAATTAATGTGAAAACAAATGTAAAAAATTTCCCACTGCTTTATCCATCTTATTTTATAATACGAATCAAGCACATAACTTTTCAATCAACAGAAAACATAATGGTTTCTTACTGTCGTAACGTATTTACAAGAGATTTAAAATTGTAAACTTGTTACAAAACGCTAGCCATAAAAGTATTTATTTTTAACACAAAGTGACAAAGATAGCAAATTTGTTCTTCTCATATCTGCGAATGGAAGGTTGTCATAAAATATAGAATAATTCCCAATCTGGGACATCCTAATCAAGAAAGTCATTAAATTCCACACGCCAGGTTGAACAGACGTCTCCAGATCACCGTTTATTCCGAAGAACGCAGAGACGTTTATTATCTTTACTTTCTTTCTTTCATAGCAAATAGTGTCATAAAGACAATATGGTGTGTCATAGATAGTCCATATCGTTATTCGGGTTGGGGCAAGTATTTTTTTTAACTCTTTATTACAGCTGTTAAGGTGTTATAAAAGAAACCACTTGTTGCAATATATTAAGAAAAGTCACAAAAGTCACAGTATTTTAAACTAATTGCTTTAATTTGTTTAAAACACTTTTAAAATTAAATATTTTTTTAGCTGTCATTTCAATGCAAAACCAATATAACATCAAAAAATGCAGGAAAAATCATAGGCTAACTTTTATTTTCTTATTCTTATCTAACTTAGTATTGCTTTAAAGTAACTGGAAGATGTCCTTGTAAACATCACTTGAAGGCAAGTAATCAAATTGCTTAGTTGCGTTTTTTAAAGAACGGATATTAATCCACCATAATATCTGGATTTTTTTTACCGCTCGTTACGTAAACTGTCCCATAGTCAGCTGGGTAGGTTGTTGTAGTTCTTACTTATCTCCAAAGGTCCGACGTCGTCAGACCAGATCCATAAGTTCGTTGACGAGTAAAAAGTCTGAAAAAAGGATAGGGGAAGTGTAAATTCCTTCTCGAAGAAGTCCGAAGCGGCTTAAAATATGTTCGGTTGAAGCTTGTTGTTGGTGGTGGCATTTTGGGCAAAGGGGGTATGAGAAAAATTACGACATTTTAGATGTCCACTGGCAAGGCGTGAAAGTCAAGTATTGGTTTTTTCATTGCATGGAAGAATCAACGACTGTCCCGGCTTACTAGCGTTATACCAATCATAGGTGATAAGCACCGGCCAAATCCTCCTATTCAAGCTGTTCATCTGAGAAAAAAAGTTCTAGGTAGCTAAGTTCATCAGATGCATAAGTTGGTAGGCTGCAACCGTCCTTTTCTAGACAGTCTGCCTTCTCGTTACCAAATAGATCCACAAGGGATGGGATCCACTGGAAATGAATATAATGTTGAAGTGAGATGTACTTCAGCTTTTGAAGGTAAGATATCACCTATATAGATCTTATCACCTATATAGATCCAATTATTAAGATGTTCCATTGAACTTCGGCTATCAGTCAGAATCCAGAGATTTTCATAATCATTTTCCCTCAAAATGGCTTCAAGTTTCGCATCATATCAGAATCAATCGGCTGGGCAGGTAAAAAGAGCGACCGAGGCAATCTGAAAGTACTGACTCAGCAGTTTCAGGGTTGGCGAATGACTGAGAGTACGGAGTGGCTCACCCTAGTGATAACCAACAAAATAATAATCGCTCTTAAAAACATTCCTAACGAAGATGAAAGTTCTGTTTTTGACAATTTTTAGAGTTTAAAACTAGTTTTAAAGCTTATCCAGTCAAAACCCAACCATAATGTTAAATATTATAATTCAAAAATAAAAAATGTCAAAAAATTTATCGTATTTTTTATTTTTCTAGAGTTTCTTTTTATTTTCTTTATATAAATCTATTTTAGGCTCGGCATATCAAACCTATTTACCTAGTATATCTATCCTATTGATCTCAGGTTTGAGCAGGGCCCCGACTTAGCCTAATTTAGGCCCAGGGCAAAAACTTCTTTGAGGTCCCCTCTGCTTTACAACTTCAGTAATAAAGAATTGAACTTCATTTAGGTATATAAATTTTTCACCTCATTATATATGTATAACAAGAAAATTGACTAGAACATAAAATAGCAAGTCCAATTCAAGTTTCCCCCCCCCTTCAATGGTCAGATGAAATTTCGTTCTGTCCATTTTCTTAATTTTCTGACAATTCTTTGCCTATCATAAAAATGCAGTTTTCTGATTGCTAACTTTGCCATCTGGCTGCGAAAAATTCATATCCTTCCTGACATTAGGACGAATTCAGCTAAATTTTCGCAATTGCGATGGCTCACTTAAGCCAATCAGAAGCCTGTATTTTTGTAAACATATCGCAATTTGCTACATGTAAAAGTACAGGCTTTTGATTGGCCAAATTTTTACATCGTAATTGGGAAAATTTAGCTGAATTCCGCACTAGAAAGTCATTGATTTACAAAATATAGTTTTTTTTGTGTTCTTACGATATATTAATGAAGAAGCTAACATAAAACTGACTGATTTTACACTGTGCTGATATTTTGTTTAAAAAAAGTACATTAATGAAGGAAGCCTATCATAAACTTTCAATTTGATTTGGGGACCCTCTCTCATGTAGGGCCCGGGGCAACTGCCCCTTATGCCCCTGCCTTTCTCAGGCTTTGGGCCTCCACATGAGAGCTGGAGAGAAACCTACACACATATCGTCCAACCATGGTCAAGCATCAAGCCCCATTTTTTCAGGGCTCTATCTTTTAATAGCCACAAGTAGGAATGCCACGTCTGTCGATCTAGACAGTGCTTGACCAGGTAACTCCCATCTTGAAACTTCCTCACTACTAACAACAATTTAAGATGCACTCTACTACATGAGCAAGTTGGTTATTCAATCGGATTCCAGACTTGAACTTATGACCCCCATATATTTCCCAGAGGCGTGCGTGATGCCTCCAATTACACCATTGGAGCACCCAGAAATTAATATTAATATGAATACGTTCACGAATACGAATACATGAAAAATTAATATGAATACGTTCCCCCTCGCATCTATTTTTTGAGAAAATTTATACATCCCATTTAATTTTATTGTAAGAGTAAATTTCTTTAAGTCAGAAAAGTACTTTTTAAAAAAAAAATTTGAAGAGTCACTTTAAACATTCCTTTCAAGACGAAAAAAACAACAACTTAACGGCCGACATTTGTTGACAACGTGATTGCATGAAGTTGTTGTTGGTATTATTATGCTAAAGCAAAAAAACATGAATATCACATTCTACAAAAGACATTTTATACCAGATACTGCAAAAAAAGATACAATATCAAGCTGAAAATTGTTATGGAAAAACATGGTTGAAGTGATAGCTGAAAATGCTATCTGCCAAATGACAACCACGTTTCCTTAAGAAATACTTTAAAGAAATTTCTTCTTCCAAATTCGAAAACAGAAAATAAGTATAAAGTTCCGTATTGGCTTGGGAAAATAACGGAGAAAATGTTTTTTTCCCTTGTTAAATCCTCATAATATTCCAATTTCTTCGGCAAAGTGATGTTGCAATAGTGTTTTATATATGAAAGTTTAAACTTCTTTTTATCACTCTATCTTAAATGTAATCGTCTTGTAAAGCATTTTACCACCAACCATGGCAAAGAATAATAATGAATTGCGTTAAATTGTATTCATTGGAAGCATATTGAAAAGTTTGAAGAAATAGATTTTACTTTACGAGGAAATACGAACGTTTTTTTTTCTTCGATCATTTATTTACATTTCTTAACGGAGGCGATGTACTACAGCTCGTTCAATCAATATATTTTTGAAGATACAATAAATTTATTGGACAATGATTACGCTGGCTGAAAGCATTTGAATTTAAGAATGTGCATGTCGTATATATTTCTAAAAAGTTAAGCATTTTTTCTTGCGTATTTATTTACTTACTTGAATCAAGTAAGAGTCCGTTCATAAATGATGTTACACAGTTTTCAAAATTGTTGACTCTTTATTATTCTTTATAGACAAGTCGTTTAACCCTTTAACGATTGGTTAATTTTCAAGAAAACGGTCATGAAAGTGCCTATTTTTTTCTTCGATCACAAATACGCGTATTTGATTAGTGCTGACATCTAGTTTGAAATAAACTAATTATCTACAATTATGTACCTTAAAAATATCTTGGTACTGCCAAATGTGTGTAAAATGAGAAATAAAATATTTTCCGGGCAAAAGAAATTAATTAGTTTTATTCTTGTTGGCTCGCTACTACTGAACACTCCAGTTCGGGATTATCACGGGAGAGAGAAATAGAGGGCGAAACCTCACCCATCATTTTCACGGGAGTGAGAAGGAAGGGGTTAACAGAAAAGCGCCAACAGCGAAAGAAGGTATAACTGCAACCAAGAGGAAAACCGCCAAACAAGAGAGTTGGTCGCCAAACGCCGCTGGATCGGAAAATGCGCCTACTGGGCAGTAACCCTTCACCTTAAAAAAACATCTATGTAGAGTAAACCGGGAAATGGCACTCTTACCCCTTCGATAAATCAGATTATTAAAAATAATAGACAGTTATTATTATTGATTGATTATTACGTGTGGTGCTTGATTTAGAGAAAAATTATAGACAAATTATGGCTAAGCCAAATAATTTTAAACAAATTAGGGATTTAGTGGATCAATGGAATTTAGTATGATCCCACCGAGAAACCACGGAAATAACTAAGAAAGCTTGATAACCGACAGCCAGGTGTAAGTAGAGTGCTGTGGGAAAGTGCTAATCGCGTGTTGCATGGTTTGATTCCCTGCGAGATCGAGTTTTATACATTCCATTATAAAACAATAAAAAAAATTTTTATTCATTTTATAATATGGTATTGTAAATAAAATATTCTTTTATTCATGTTTTTATTTATTTATTTTATTTCTAAGTATGTTTAAAATAAAAGCGTTAGAAATAAGAAAATTTCTTGTTCAAGTACTGAATATAAGTATTGCCCCATAGTATCCCTTTGTATTAACCTTTAATTTCATAATCTGGTCAGACATCATATATAAATTATATAGGCTACCATACCAAGACAAACAATTATAGGCAAATTTAGACAACACAATGGGACATGATATAGCCCCTATGATAAACAGAAATGTGTTAAAAATCTTGATATGCGTCTGACAGCCAAGTGAAAACAGAAGGTGGGGTGCTTAAAGTGTCAACTTAAAAAATCCGTGGTGCATCGTTCGATTTCCAATGCTGTCGTCGAATATCTCTAATTCGATTACAGAACAAGCATATTTTTTATCATTTTTTTTCCATATGGTATTGCAAATAAAATATTATTTTATTCATAAGTGCGTTTAAAATACAAGCTTTAGAAATTAGAACATTTTTTTCTCGTGCACTGAATATATATATAATGTCCATTATCTGCCCTTATCATTAATTTATGATTTTGAAACTCGGTCAGATATTATGTATTAATTATATATGTCAGTACCAAGTCAATAATTATCCAATACCAGTCAATATGTCCATACCAAGTCAAATAATTTTTGACAAATAAAAGGCTACATATCGGCGCATAATATGGTTCCACTATGCAAAACCGTGGAAACAGCGTTCTTCGGTGCTGTCGAATTTATTAGTTTCTATTACAGAACAAGAATTTTTTTTAAACTTTACAGTAAGGCTATCCTAAAAAAATATAAAATTATTTCTTTCGTGATTTTATAATGAAAACATAAAATATTAGAAAGATTTCGATATTATTCTTTCGCTCATATAATGCAACATAATTCCCCTTAATATTAATTTATAATTTTAAAACTTGGTCAGATATAATCACATCAATTATTTATGATACTATATCAAGCCAAAAACTTATGGGCAAAATAGGGTCTGCACACGTGGGCATAATAAGGTCCCACTGTGCACCTATGCAAAATCGCAGAGATGTTAATGGTATGTTTTTTAAAATTTAATTTAAAATGAGATTAATTAAAATGAGATTAATTATTAGTGTTTTAGAATGATTTTAACGAATTTGAACAATTAAATATTTTCAGAAATGCATATCAAGGTTCAAAATTTAATGTTTCCGGCATGTCAAAAACAATATTTTCAATAATTACATGCTTTAAAACTCTCCATACATTTCTTGGTGACTAAATGTTTACATCTATAATGTTAAAAGCATTTTTGCAGCCTATACAGCTTGCAAAATAAAAAAACGGACCACCCTGAATAACTTTTGATCTAATGATCGGATTTTTACGTTCTAGGACTCAATCTTAGAGGTTTGTGAGGATGAAATTAAATATGCTAATTAATTAATACAGATTATATTTTAAGTTAAATCAGTCACAAAAACGTACTTTCTCTGAATAAATACACCTTTTTTTCGATAGATTCCGATTTCTGACCCCCTAAACATAGTGGGTTGCCGCAATCTGGAAAATATGGTCCCTATAGTTTGGTCTGGAGAATAAGCCTAAGTTTGAACCCTTTAAAGTGAGTTTTTTTGCGCATTTCGCCATATCTGAAGAACTTTTTCAAACGAATTTAAACATTTTTGCGCACTCTTATAAAATTCGTTTGTTCGAAGGTAATTCCAAGCAAAAAATAAATTTTAATAAAATTTTTTTATTTGTTATTATTTTATTTAACAAGGGTCAAAATTTTTTTGTAGGCTATTCAATCTTTTGCATCTGTTTCAAGAACATAATTCCGCATGCAAAATGCAAAATTTGAGCAAAATCGATCGAATATTTCACGAGGAATCGAATTTTAAGTATCTGACTAATTTGAAATTCAATTTCTTAGGAACTAATCGACCGATTTCGCTCAATTTTTTTTCCTCATGTAAAATTATATTCTTCAAAATTATGTTAGAAATTATAATCCTTACAATTTAAAATTTTTTCAACTTTTATTGAATAAAATAATCAAAAATAATAAATATTTACAGAAATTTATTTATACTATGGAATTATTTTCGGATAATCGAATTTTCCTGGAAAAAATTTCTTCAATTCGCTTAAAAAGTTCTCCAGGTATAGCGAAATAAGCAAAACGTAAAATTAACATGAAGCTGTCCAAACTATGGCTCTCCTGACCAAACTATGGGGACCCTATTTCCCTGATAGGGGTTACCCTCTATGTTTTGGGGGTCAGAAATCTGAATTCATTGAAAAAAAAAGGTTTGCTTATTCAGAGAAGGTACGTTTTTGTGTCTGATTCCGTAACTCAAAATATCGTCTTCACTAATTAATTAGCATATTTTTAGGTCACCCCTTCGAACCATTAAGATTGAGTTCTAGAACATGAAAATCCAATCATTGGATCAAAAGTTAGTCGGGTAAGTTTAATAAAAGATAAGTTATTTATAATGTTGATTAAGTTTCGTTTAAAAATTAATCTCACATTAAAATCAGTCAGTCATACGAAATATTAAATTGTGAACTCTATTCAACTTATACAATTAGTTTTTTAATAAAGTAATCAAATTAAAATTATATCTTAATTCTTCTTTTAAAAAATGCTTTCACATGTAAAAAAACTAACTCTTATATACAATAAATTAAAATGAACCTGTCTCAATTTTGAAAGTTTCCATCAAATTTAGAATATGGAAGCAAATTTTGAATCAGAGAAAAATGATAGGAATTTAAATAAATTGTTGTCATTATTTGGCATCGGTGGCTGAATCGGGAAAGAGCAAAAGGGGAGAAAATTTAATTAAATAATTTCATGGTAGCTCATCTTCAATTCCATTTATTTTAAATGAAGCCTGAATTGTACTTGCTCTAAACAGAGGCATTGGAACTATGCAGAGAATATTTTGAAATCACAAGTATGCAGATTAGCTTTATTTTGAAAAATTGCATTTTAATTTACAATTTTAGAAAACGCATATCTTGATAATAAGATAACAAGTAAGCATTTTTTTTGTCTTAATTAGTTTTTTTCCAAATAAAATAAATAGGGACCATTAAGAGACACTATAGTCATAAATTGACTTTTAAATGAAAAGAAGCACTTATCATTTAATTTCTATGAACACTATATTCATTATATAGTATAGAATGAATGTAAGCTTATAAATGTGATATAAACATGTAGTATAATGGTTATTTTAAGAAAGGTACCATACTATTTATCAGAGTGTCAGACTTAGATATAAATAGCAATTTTAAGCGTAGATTATTTTTTAATTATTAATATAAATGATAAAGAAAACTTTCATCAGGATGTTTTCGCACGACAAAATTTTACTGAAGAAATAAAACAGCGAAATTAAAAAGCACATAAAGTTTCACCACTACATATAAATGTAACTTGACTTCATTTGCTGTTGTTGACGTACGCCTGTTTAGGCAGAGGGGAACGATTGTTCTTGTTTTCCAGTGGCGCCATCTATGGCCAAGAATTCGACTTCTGCCACACCATACGTCACACCCGTTTATAGGGCGGACCAATTCATACATCCATCCACAGATCCAAATTTTGACCTGAGTCAGAGAGCGATCGATCTCCAATCAAGTATCGCCAGAGGTTTAAATTTGTTGTGGGAACATGGAGGACTTTTGTGACTCGACAGATTTAACGTGCATCAATCACTTTACAACACGGGGAGTCTTCGGCCGGCGGGGTTCGAACCCACGAACTCTCGGACATGGGCCCAGCGCCCTACCTACCAGGCTATCCCGGCCACAGACTTCATTTAAGCAGTGCAAATAAAAATTTCCCAAATTTTCTTGGAATTTTGGATTCTCTAAACGGGATTTCCATAAAAAAAATTATCTGATTTTATTTGCAGGTTTTTGAAATTCGCACTATCGATCGCGCTATAAAATAATGCGTAGTGACGCTTACTATTATTTTATTATAGGGAAAATACTAAAAAGAGAAAAATCTATATAAACCTTAATTTTTCATTAATATTTTTAAGCTTCATCCAAATAAGATTTGGAAGTAAACTACTATGTTATTTCAAGTACGAAATAATAATGTCCCTAGCTCACTTTCGAAAAAGTTTTACATATGAGAGAGGATACAAAACAAAAATCCCGAAAAAATATTTTCCGGGAAAAATTCACCTGAGTAATGTGGTTCAGTTATGTTATGACGTGATATCCTATCATTGCTGCATGAAATTCCATATCAATATCTAATGTATTGTAAAAATAAGGAAAACGATCCCTTTCTTATTTTTTTTTACCATACATAGAAGATAAGAATGTTATGTATTCCCATGCTAGATAATCCTCAAAGGTAACAGACATGGCTTCCTGTTTCTCAGCACAAAAATATAAAATTATCCCAACATGAAAATACGACTGAAAATACTCTCGAAACAATGCTTTCTTACAAAATTGAATTTTGTGTTGAGAAAGCCGAATGTTTTGTTTATTGAAATATATTTTCTCAAACATAAATATATGTTTATCTTAAAGTGCGTATTTCTATATAGAAAAACGCATGGAGTTCTATAGTAAATAATACAGGAGCGAAACAACCTGAGTTGTAGAGTTGGGTTGAGTGAAGAATATTACAATATAAACTTTTAAAAAAATCGGTTTATAATTATGTGTAATATCCATAAAGGTGTTTAATTATAATATTGTTTATTGAAATATTTTCTGAAGAATAAATATATAGAATAATATGAAGAATAAATATCTTAAAATACATATTTCAATCTAGAGAAAAGCATGGAGTTCTACAGTAAGTATTAAAGAAACGAAACAGCATGAATTAAAGAGGTGAGTCGATTAACACTAGAAAGACGGAAAATTAGTATATACCTATATTGCCCAAAAGCAGTCAAAATGACTGTATTGTGAATGCGTAAATAAATTTGATTCAAATTAATTTTTAACATTTTTTATATTACTTACAGTTATATAATAAGTTATTAGTAAATATTAACAATAAAAAAATTATGTGTTGTACAAAAAGTCACAAAATTCTAAGAAATTGTGTCATCATATGCATCATTGTTTTTCTAATTAAAATTAAAAGCAGTCAAAATGACTTCTTTAGGCAATCTAGTGTTAAAGAAGAATATAATATCAACTTAATATAAAGTTTTCATCACGTATAATATTCATAAATATTGTGCTTAGTGATGATATCGTTTATTGAAATAGTTTATTAAGCATAAATATATATTTGTCTTAAAATATATATATATATATATATATATATATATATATATATATATATATATATATATATATATATATATATATATATATATATATATATATATATATATATATATATATATATATATATATATATATATATATATATATATATATATATATATATATATACATATATATATATATATATATATATATATATATATATATATATATATATATATATATATATATATATATATATATATATATATATATATATATATGTATATATATTATAGTAGGGATTGATCCGAGTTTTTTGCTACTGCTTAAGCCTGTGATAGAAAAATTGTTAAAAAAACTGCTCACACTTTTTCCTAAGTGTTCGCTTTTTGTAATTTTGGAGGAAAAAAATAAAAATTAGTGATCTCACCATTCTTCTTATAAAAGGTCCAACTTATGCGAATTAGAGAAAAACAACTCATAGTTTTTAAATCTGGGTTTTCTATCAGTGTGGTGTTATTGTGAATATGTATGAAAATGAATTCCTGCTTTTGAGAGAAATTCTAAACACTTTGCCTTTCATGTTGTTATGTCTTTAAAAGGGAATCTCATTTTGATTGAATCATGACCTTCACAGGTTGTCCATTTAACCTGGGTAATAAAAAAATATTTTTTCCTTTATTCTAATAATATTTTTTTACACTACTGGCATGTAAATGCTTGTCTAAACTATTATTCAATGCTAAACTATTTTACAATACAATAGTGTTCGACTTAAACCAGATAAGATGTGAAAAATACAGAAGAATTGAAAAATACAATACTATATATTATTATCTGGTCTATGGAAAGAAATTTCTGATGGAAATGATTTTCAATTCTCCTTACTTCTAGTCAGTCCGAATGCGGCACCGAGTATCTTTGAGAGGGAGTTAAAAATGGAATAGGCTACGGAAACGTACACTAAATCCTTGTAGTTCTCTAAATCCCTTGCAAACAAACGGAACAAAAGAAAACGAGACGTATAGGGTGAAAAAAAAAAACTTATTTCTAACTTCAAAATGCTTCGACTGAAGTAAGTACTAATCTTGCCAAGAAGGAGGAGGGTAGGAAAGTTTTGCACTTTCTTTTCTTGGACTTTTAAACTGAGAAAGAATTGAGATTTATTCCAGGACGAGAAAAAGAAGAATTGGTAGACGACGGACGGCTTTAAAAGTGAATTGAATTCGAAAAAGAGGTTTCGAATTTTATTCCAATCCATTCGAGCATATTAAGCTATTTGTAAGATGAAAAAAAAAATGAAAAACTTAACATGTTCTTTCTTGGATTCTTTGTTTGAAATTGAATTAAGTTATTTCCATTTTTTTTTTTCGAAATGAAAAAAATAATGTCACATGATTATTTTAAAGTATCATGGTGAAAAAAAACAGAATATTTACTGTTTCTATGCAAACATCTTTTTGCGTGGTTTGCTTTATAAATTTGGAAGACTATCTTCAAAGGTCCTGTACTGTCATCTTTTTAATGCATGATTCAATGAACAAATATATGCTAGAATAAAAAAAATATTACTATGAGATCTAATTTCAAAGCAAGAAAAATGTAAGTTGCAGAATGTTTATTAGTTTCTAAAAAAGTTTGTTTTAATCCTATTCAAAAATAAAATTGAAAAAGTATGTGAATCAGGAATAGCAAATTAATAATTAGGAAAGGAAAAAGAAGAAGACAAAAGTATCGAAACCTAAAGAAACAATAACTGAAAATATCAGGACATGTTTGATTGCCAGGGAAACAAAAGGGAGAAACACCTTTAAGTTTCATAAAGTATGCTGTTAGAAGAAGTTATACAGTTTTTCTTTTCAAATGGTGAATCTGTTGTTTATCTTAGTTTCCATACAGAGTGACCGAGCAGTGGTGAATCACGAGATAGAGAGCTCACCTTCCAATGAGATGAACCCAGGTTTAAATCCAAAGGACAGCTGGTTGATACGAATTCTGACACTGGCTCACTCCGACCACAGTGCAGACTTAAAATTTCCTCATCGGTATACGGATCATTGATTTGAATCCCCTTGCCGTCAGGCTAACCGTGGGAAGTTTTCGTGGTGTCCCCCAAGAAGGCTAGTTAGAAAAGAGATTCTTATGGATATGTCATAAGGTAGAAAGCGTAAAATATCAGCTCGGGAAAATAGATACATTTTAAACTTGCAACAAGACAGAACTTGTCTACCCACAAAATAACTCGGTAGACAAGTAGAACGAACTCCTTGGCGTAATTTGAGATCAAATTCTAATGTTTTTCTTCTGAAATTAAAAAAATTAGAGCCAAGACTGATAAAGCCTTATTAGGAAGAGAGACTGAAATGGACTAAGGAAGTCATGAACTAGTTGCTATTTGGAAAAAGATTATTTTTCCAACGAAAAGAAGTTAATTTCGGAGGATAATAATTACTACTGGCATGATATAAGAACAGAACCTCGTAATTTCTTAGGTGGGCTCGATGATGGTAAGTGTGACCTGTATTGAATTTTCTGAAAAACGGACTCTAATTGTCAGTAATAACTAATTTACCAACACCTTATACCTTCTGGTTCACATCTAGAACAATCAGATTGGAGGTATTAGCAATCAATGCGTTATGTCACGAGTCTCCATCAACTGAAAATTGGTTTCAGAAAGAATAAAATCGATGTCCTAATTTGGCCAAGTCAAAGTCCTGATCTCAATCCTACAGAAAACTTGTGGGGCTACCTGATAAGACAAGTGTATGCAAATAACCGCCAATATGATTCTGTATACAACCTGAATGTATCTGTCATGGATGAATGGGGCAATATTCCTAAAACTTTGCTAAGAAACTTGATAGGGTAGATAAAATATCGAGTCTGAAGTTATCAGAAAAATGGCGGATCAACATCCAATGGTAAGTAAAAAAGTTTTCTACACTTTAACTGGCGGTCTTAGAATTTTGCAACAGATATTTGAGGGGAAAAATTTAGGTATTGTTTACAAAATATTTATTCTTTTCAACATATTTATTCTTATTATATTTAAAATTTCGCTACTCACTGTACGTCTCATAATTTTGCTACTCACTGTACACATTTTCTCTCGATTAAAAAGAAAATCATGAGAACCGCCAGTGTTTTAGCTGTTCTACTTAACGCTGTGTTTTGTTTTGCTGTTCAAAAACTACAAAACTCAGATACCTGAAATTACGAAAATGTTTAGAAAATGATACGGGGATTACGATGAAATAAAAAATAATTAATTAATAATTCGATATTTAGTTTGAGAATTAATAACTGCTAAAGCTGCAGCAAAAAATACCATGCTACCGCTCTGAAGGCAGAAGGAATGCAAATACAGAAATTTGACGCACTGCAAAGGTCAATTCTATTTAATGAACTTAGCATAAACATAAATTTAACAGTAACTTCAACACGAGATTTTATTTTTAATTCTGACTTATTCGAAAGTATATTTAAATGCTTTTTCTTCGAATTTTACCACATTTTATTTTTAATTTATATAATAATTTGTTTTGACTATGAATTAGAAACTATAACTTAGAAAATATGAACTATACCTATAACTTTAAGATTTCATAATTAGTTGTATTAACAGTTAAACTTGTTGGAATAAATACCACTTGGATTGATCTACTGCAAACTTAAATGCAACTATTTGCTTGAACTTTGACGTGTTCATTTATGTACTTAACAAAATTTCAATTAACTCTAAACTTTTTACCACAAGTGTATATATATATAAATATATATGTAATAACAGGGCTCCAACCCTGTTATCAGTGTTGTCTTTAGCTTGAAATAATTGCAGTCATAAGCCATCAGATGTTCTAAACAGGTTTATTAAATGTAAACTGGTATTGCTAACAGTCGACGTCCACGATCCCTAAGGGAGGGGAATGGACAAGACTCCGGACAATTCCGGCACAGCTTATCAGGATCACATTATGATGAAAAGGACACGCAAAACTATGCGCTCTTACGTTTTATACCAACATAGATTTGAAGTAAAAAGGCACATTCGTACATTCCTTGTATCCTTACGCATTAAGGAAAATCATTTCTGCTTCCTTATATGGAATTGAAAAAGGGAACGATTCTAAAAATAACTCTTCCCTTGAAATATAAATCTATTTATATTTCAATGGTATGTTTTCAGCCTTGAATTCCCAAAATAGAATCTCTCTACGCTTATTCTTTAACAAAGACATCTTATGAAAACACGAAAGAGATTTAATTCTTTTATTAATACAAAAGTATTTACTTTTTGTATTATATATATATATATATATATATATATATATATATATATATATATATATATATATATATATATATATATATATATATATATATATATATATATATATATATATATATATATATATATATATATATATATATATATACATATTAGATTTTTGCTTTGAAGCTTTAAATAATGATGAAACATTGTTGTGAAAAATTGTTTTTGTCTTCTCGAAATCTTCATTTTATAAACTCTCTCTTGGGTCAAAACTAAAAAAATAAATAAATAAATAAAATAAAAAAAACGAAGAAAGAGGTTAGATGTTGCCGGATATAAATCCTATTACCTATATTGAAAATTTTAAAAATGCAAAAGCCTCAAGAAAAATGGAAATCGTTTCCAATTTGAACGTTATAAAATATAAGGTTCTATATATTGTTAATAAGATAAATTATTTCTCATTTATTGCTTCTTATTACGTCACACATTCAGTAAGTTTAATTTTTTTCCAAGTATAGTTGATTATTTCTCAAATCCAAGTAATCGTTCATCTTGTAACAATTATCATAGCCACAAAATGTTCTTACATAAAATTACAGTAATTATATATTTTATAAACAAACTATCTTTCTTTACTGAAAAATATCGATTTTCAAGAGAACAAAAACAAAGGTGAATGCGAGGCAACCACGGAGGCTGGTGAACTGCGCGATCAAAGTTACCTAAATAGAATTATTTAAGTAACTAGCGGAGCTCACTAGTTACTTAAATAATTCTATTTTTTTAATTATAAATAATCCGTTTCATTCTATTATAAAAGCTTCAAGTTAACTACATTTTTGTTTAATTTTTCCTAAATAATTTTTAGTGGAAGTAGTAAAATCTTTTTCATTTTAAAAATGCAGAAACAATGGGAAAATATTCTTCATTTTTAGTGAAAAAGTGAATCCCATTTTCAATCTCATGGCTAACGTAACTTTAAATTAGCCATTCAGTTTAATGGGTAAATAAATAATTTTCATAAAAATATATGTGGAAAGATACTTTGTAGCGCAGAGAAAATGTTCTATAAAATTGTCCTGAAACATATTGCCTCCGTTCCATTTCGCCAAAAAATATTACCAGGCGTCCAATAATCTTGAACTGAGGTTGACTTTTATATTGATCGTTTGATATAATGTGCAAGTTTTCTTTCATCAATTTATTGCAGCTGGCGTCAAAGTCTATTACTTTCAAGAGAATCATCGTTTTTCAGTTTTATCTCGCCAAATATGTCAGTTAAGTAACTTTCCAAGAAAAAGGTGAGAAAAATCATCAAATCTATGTCATGCGGTAGATTAACTTAAATGCTGAAAGGAAGTCTATAATGCAAATAATTTTTTACCCGACTTGTACGAACATTGTTTGAATTGCGAATAATATATTTTTTTTCTTTCTACCTAAACGAATCTTGTTTACATTGCAAATATTCTTTCTTACTTAAATTATTCTCTCCAAAGGAATCATTATATCATCTATCAAAGGTATAAAAAATATTTTTTTCTGCCTTAGAGAACATTATTTACATTGCAAGCATTTTTATTCTATCCAAATAAATCTTTTCTACATGAAATATACAAAACGGCTCCACATTCTTAACTTTTAATAATATTATAAAAATAATATACTTTTACATTAATACTTTCAACCTAAACGAGTCTTGTTTAGATTGCAATTATGTTTTACTTTTTATCTAAAGTCTTGTTTTTATTACAAGTATTTTTCGTTGCTTTCAACCAGAATGAATCTTTCTATGCTAAAAATAATTTCTTCTTACTTAAACGAATCTTGCGTTTAATTGCAAATAGGCTTTTTTTTTTCTCTCTGCATAAATAAATATTGTTAGCATTGTAAATATATTTGCAATGTAAACAAAACCCAAACGAATCTTGTTTATGTGGCAAGCCATTTCCCCTCCCTCCTACCTAACTGAATTTAAAGTAAAATTAGCTCAAATAAAACACTAATGTAAAAAACATAAGGTTCATTTAGGTAAAAAAAATACTCCTTAAACAAGTAGGAATAGCTGTTTTATCGTAATATAACAAGATAGCAAACAACTTAGCGAGCTCAACAAGTTAGTCACCAAATCAATAAGTTACTGCAAAACCGATAATTTTGGACCCATCTAAATGAAATTTTCAGGAATAGTTATTAAAAGAACTTTAAAAAAATTAAGATAATTCAGTTTAATAATAGTATCAATTCCATTGTGTACAAACAGTCAGTCCATAATAGGAAAGTGATGAAATTTACTGCCATTGATTGATTCTCTATCTCCGTCTATGCCATCCTTAATCCCTATATGTATATTCTATACCCTTTCCAAGTTTACAACAGATGTGTTGAATTGACTTGTTCAAACTAGGAAATGCCAATAAATATTAAAGCTAAGAAAAAAATCAAAGTGAATGTACAAACATCTAAGTCTGTTTGATTGTCGGAGGTAAGTGAGCAGTTAAAAAACGAACCATACAAAAAATGACACCAAATTTCATCGAACAAAGCAATCTAGTATTGAGGTTCTTATACCATCTTTTCACCAAGCGTAAAATTTTGCACACTTTTGTATTTGAGTATTTTAATTTCTACTCCTCAAAGGTTTTGTTTCAATTTTTTTTTCTGAAGTCAAGTTTTGTAAGCCAATGTAATTGTGTATTTTAATTTTATGCCCCTTTAATTTTTGTTTTAATTTTTCTTCCAGGGATGAAATCTTGAGATTTATTGAATTTCAATTTCATGTACCTTAAAATTTTGTTTCAATTTTTTTCAGGGGTGAGTTTTGAAAACTATTGTAATTTAATTTCATGTTCCTAAAAATTTAACTTAGACGCCAATGAACCCTTCATAAACAATGTCGCAATTGGAGGAGTTCTTAAAATTGCTTCAGTTTGTGATATAGAAGAGGGAGTTAACAAGAAGTTTGGTGTCTCGAAGCTTCGTTAAATTCAAAACGTTTAAAACCAGCAAATTTTTATCAAAATAGGAACGCATATAATAATTATTATTGGTTTGCTTACTTATGTCAGTAAAACACAGGATTGAAAGTTTAAAAATAAAATACGGAATAGGATGTTTAATGTATACGTTTAAAGATTGAACTAAATGTTTTTGTTACGTAACACGATGTAAAGGTTACAAGAGGGGGGAGTACGATGAAGTGTCACACTTTATTGCAAAGAGGAAGAGGAGGAGGTAAAAAATATTGAGAACTTTTTTAACATCATTTATGTACGGCCCCTAATGTGTATGGCACACCCACAATTCCTAAAGGTGTAAAAAACGAAAATTCTTAAAAGTTTGAGGAATTCTTATTTCTCTAAAAAGGGAAACTTTTTTACTTTTGAATGGCGAAAAAATGTATGTGATTGAAAAAAATGCACGTCATTTGAGTTCAAACCAGAAAGATACCACATCAATTGTACACTCTATTCGATTATCGATAAAATTATGCGTTCTTTGATATATAGCAGTGAAAATACACTTTTAAAATAAAATCATCTTTGTATGTTCCGACTTTTTTACCGTAACTTACTGGCGTGGGAAAAAAAGCAAAATTACCGAAAACATGGTAACTTAGCAGAGAAAAGTTTGGAGAGTGGGGAAAATCTGTATCCTTAACGTATATCCTTTTCCATTTACAAACAGTATATAAGTAGAAAAAGCTGAGTGATTAGATAAGTGAGGTTTTAAATTGATGAATATCTTTTTATCATCACACATTATGGACAGAATTTAGAGGTGAGGAGGGCGCATTAAAGGGTGCAATAAATGAAAGGCTGCTATAGAGTATTACGGTTGAACTCTGGTTTTTAGGCTGAAATATAGAAGATGGAACACAAGTATTTATTTAACATTAAGTATGACAGAAAAAGAATGACGTATTTTTCGGTTGTTTTATAAGTAAAGAACAGTCAGTATATAAGAACACGATTTAAAGGTAAAAGTCTATTCTTGCTACAAACTAACCTTATCTTAACCATAGAGTCATCTGTAAAGCGGATATAGAGTAAGCTCTTTCAGAAGCATCACAAAATATATGTAAAGAAACATAGGAGTTTGCAGATATTTAATTCCTCTCGGTATGTGTAAATTGTTTAGGCAGTGTAATTTCGATGACCATACGTGCTATTGTTCAGCTATACGTGGAGGTAAAATTTCATCCCAATCCTATTGCATCCCCGTGAGCCATGTGTCTTGAAATAAAATCTTACTAATGACTGGTACTGGAGCAAACATTCCTAAGAGATCTTGAAACTTTGATATCGATTTTAAGAGCAAACGTTTTGTAGCTGTTTTTTTTTGGCGAAAGTCCTAAGTTTTTTTTTTGTTGCTTTTTCTCAATTTCTTAATGAAGTGTATCTGCTTCAGTGTTCCAGCTGACGCCCAGAATTAGACAACCATTGGCAAAAGTTAGGTTTTCTTGTATCCATTTCTTTTTCAAAGTTGGCGAATTAGTAACCCATTTTGTTAATGGTAGACTTATGAGTGACCTTAAATCTGTTATCTCTTGGTAAAGAGTAATAGCTTCTTCGTTTGTTTCCAAACCCATAGCAAAATCTTCCATGAAAAGATATTTTTTAAAGTGTCTTGAAGCAGATGAATAAATTGTTGCATGAATTGAAGCCAACTCCCGAAATGTGACCGAAAGTAGATATGGCCTACAAGTTAATTCGAATGGCAAACATTTGAAACCGTAGGTCAAAGTTTTATCATCGAGAGTAATATCCCCATCAGAGTTTTTATTTGATTTAAACCAATATTTGACTTAAAAAAATCTCGTTACGTCTCGATCTGCTTCAGCTAATGTTAACTGAAGAAGAACCTAACTTTCATAAGCTGAAACAGCTATCGATTGCCGTCTAAGTATTAATAAAGTTGACATTATTTCTGGTATCAAATTGGGTCCTTGATCGAGGACAACATTTAGAGAAGAATTCCCAGAGGTGTTCGAAGATGCGTCAAAAACTATAGGCCATTTAGCGTTACCCTCTTTCTTTTTAATTCTACTGTATATCATACTTTTCACGGTTCATCATAAAATAACGGTTTATCATACTTTTTACGATTTATCATACAATAAAGGTTTATCATATCTTTTCTTTTCAATAAAGTGGCGAGGGATATAATATATCATTTCTTTCATTTGGCGTAGCTTCTACTTGATCACGATCAATAGAATCTTTCATGTATCGAATCTAAGTATTTTCTGATTCTTTGTCATTTAACATTTTTTCTGAAGCAGCATAAAACGTTTAAATGTGACATTATAGTGATATGATGAAAGATTAACGTTGAGTTTCCGGCAGACTTGAAACTATGCGATCGTCGAGCACCTTGTAAAAATTTTCAAAATCTTTTAATATTTCAAGGCTACGTGTAGATCAGACATTTCCTTATTAACTTGTATTCCTATTGTTTCCAAATTCCAAAATTCTCTGACTTGATCGTCGAGAGTGTTTGTTGTAGATCATTTAAGTCGCACTAGAGCTGCACAACGGGCTATTGCCGATGGTCTGGGAAACATCCCTGAGGATGATGCGAACATGCCATCACAATTTTGATCCTCTGCAGAGGGGATGGCACTCCCGTTTCGGTAGCCCGACGATCTGCATGCGAAGTCGAGCACTTTACGGTAGAACAGTGTAACGAGGACCCATACAACACACCCTCGTTTCCTACGCAGACTAATCCAAGTGGTTACCCACCCGCACACTGACCGCTGCCAGTGATGCTTGACTTCGGTGATCTGTTGGGAACCGTGTCTCAACGATCTGTCCATTGCGGGACATGTGATCGCCGAGAGAGTTCCTGAAGTAATGTTGTGAACGAAAGAAAATACTATGGTAGTAAATGAACAGTCGCCCGAAAGAATCGATCCAAGCATATTAGGTATTAGGACATGCGTTGCGGTGAGTCGAATCGAGTATGTTGTCCTAAAAAAACAAACCCTATTGGAATTTCTATAGGTAAGTAGCTTAATCTGTTGATGGATTTACAAATTGTAAATTTCGATAATGCGCAAAAAACGATGTAGTTTGTGGAGCAGAGGGTTGCGAGGTATAGGTGTTTTAACTTTCAAATGCATTAATTTGAATATTCATTTTGGAGTTGATCCAAATATTTAATAAACGAAATTTAACTCTTCGTCTCGGCTTTTTATGAGCTGCAATGGTGTCGATTACCTTGAGATTTACTGATTCTGAGCTGATAGCTTCTAGTTGCAGGAAGTCAATCAAACGAGGATGAATGAAACTAGATTGGCTTCCACCTTTAAAAAAACACCGCGTTATTTTCATTTTACCGATTGAACCTATAACATATACTCGAACAGTTTGCAAATGAGTAAATTTAGGTGTTATACTGTCGACATTGTTAGTAGAAGTAACTGGAACGGTGGTTAAATTTGGATTCTAGTATCATTGTTAGCATTAGTTTCACAGATGGAACTAGGATGTTTCTTTTTGTATTTATAACAATGGGTAGTATAAAATATGTTTAACCTGAGAAAAAGGATCTCTTGATAAATTCTATATAACTGACACTTTCTACTACGCTGCAAGCAACTTTGTATTGCATAATGCGAAAGCTTAATACATTATATAGCAATACAAAATCATTTTACATTGAAAGAATAAAATGGAAATTAACAGAAGCCCGCAATATTCTGATAAGTAGGATGGAAAAAGGAATTTCCTTCATTAAAGTCTAAATTTTTCTGCACCCTCTACTATCCCGCAATGTCTTATAGTTTACCATGCAAAGTATGTAAACGAGATGTAAGGGGTAACCCATGGGACTCTACATTTCTGTAAGGCCCTATTATGTTGCAAGCAACAACGCATTATGCGGCAATGCATGATATTGAACTGCAATATGCAAGCAAGAGGTTATGGGAATGTA
This sequence comes from Parasteatoda tepidariorum, assembly GCF_982258835.1. NCBI lineage: Eukaryota > Metazoa > Arthropoda > Arachnida > Araneae > Theridiidae > Parasteatoda > Parasteatoda tepidariorum. The sequence goes on from NC_141757.1 coordinate 100,822,806, forward strand.
AGGAAGTATGGATTATTTAGTAAAAATAATTCATACAGTATTCTCTCATGATAAACTCTTCATCTTTTGACACACTCTACTAAGCTGCTAGCATTTTTGCATTATACAGAAATGATTAACATTTTGCTATGCAAAATATGTAAACAAGTTATAATATGCAAATGTAACAAATTTCGCAATATTCCAAGAAAGAGGAATTTTTTTTGTAGCAAACATTCTGTCGGCAAAACGCATAAAATTGGGTTTTTATTTCTTTATTTGATTATTATTCTTCCGTTAACCGACTGCAGCGAAGGGAAAGCTATTATTTGTACCTTATCCATCGTGAAGAAGTATTGACAGGCCAAAAGCCCTCTTCTTATCTTCCCGAAGAAAATTCTACTAAAGAAATCGACTCAAAGAACTCTTTCGAAAAGAATCTTTTTCCGTATGTTCCTTTTTTTATGCTCTCAAATAACAAGAGGAGTCGCATCGAAGAAGAGTTGAGCCTCACTTATAATGCTTTTGTAGAAAGATACCGCCAGAGCAATGAAAGGAAGAAATAGGGGCGCATCCACACACGAGGCAGAAAAAAGAATGGAAAAAAAGGAAGGAAAAGTCTGGCGATTAAAGGCGGAAAAATAGTGCATTCCATTTACAATCCAGGAGACTGCGGTCCATGTAACAGCAACAGTTTCGTCAGAAATCCCTTAACTTATTCTTTTTCAATAACAAAAGAGTCTTTCCTATATGATAAGTTGTTCGCTGTGGCCATGGCGCAAGTAACTTTTTAAATTAAAATGTCAAGCAAAATCTTTAAAATAATCAGACAAATTTGTGAAATTTGTAATGTAAATTTAAATAAAATAAATTCATTATATGCAGAAGCTGAATCGAATTAAAGATATTCTCCACAATTTATATATGTTACGGTGAAACACCGAAATCTGGAGAATATCGACATTCACTGGTGAATGTCAACATTCACGTAGTCGCTTGGTGTATGCCCGAAATATTTGCTAAATACCCTTATTTCTGACTTTCACTGGTGAATGTCAACAATCACCTAGTCGCTTTGGTGAATGTCCGAAATATTTGTTATATCCAATTTTATATTAATTTATTCGTTAATATTATTATATTTATTTGATATTTTTATATTTATTCTATATTTTAATACTTACTGACGATAGATTAGAAGAAACATCAGTGTTTGGAGTATCGGGCAAATATATACCGGGAAATGGCACTTGACCTTCAAAAAACATCAGAGTAGGGTATACAGGGCAAATGTATACCGGGCAGTGGCACTTAACCTTAAAAAACATCAGTGTAGGATATACCGGGCAAATGTATACCGGGCAGTGACACTTAACCTTAAAAATACATCAGTGTAGGGTATACCGGGCAGTGGCACTTAACCTTAAAAAAACATCAGTGTAGGGTAAACCGGGCAAATGTATACCGGGCAGTGGCACTTAACTTTAAAAAGAAAACATCAGTATAGGGTTAAAATATCGAATAAATGTAATTATATCCACGAATAAATTCATATCAAATCGAATGTAATAAATATTTCGGACATTCACCAAAGCATATCTGTGATTGTCGACATACACCGGTGAGGGTCCGAATGTACAAGAATGTAATGAAATATTCGATCTTTCACCGACGTATTTGGTGTTTGTCGACATTCACCGGTGAAAGTCAACAACCACCGATTTCGGTTTTTCGCCGTGACATATACACTACTGGCTATTAAAATTGCTACACCAGGAAGGCTACACACCACGAACGTGAAATTTGCAGGACGGATAAAGCACGCTGTGGTATGCATATGATTAGCGTATCAGCGCATTCATGCAAAGCAGGCGGCGGTAGCGACACCTACAATGTGTATAAAAGAAGAGATTTGACGGTAAGTTTCTTATACAGAAATTGAATTTGAGAGTTGTTCTTGGTTATAAAAGTTTTTGTTATGCCTCGTGTAAGAAGGAGATATGCCTACCAGCACGTATCTGAGTTTCATCGTGGTCGAATTGTGGCCTACCGGGATTGCGGTTTATCATACCGAAGTATTGCTGCTAGCTTTGTTCGAGATAACATGACTGTTAGTAGAATATGAAATCGAAGGGTTCATGACTGACATACGGAAAGCCGTGCAGGATCTCAGCACCCCCCCCCATCACTAATAGCTGAGAAGACAGGCATGTTATCTACATGGCTTTAAAGGATGGTACAGCTACGTCACGAACCCTGAGTCAACCAATGGGGTCATATGCAAGACAAATGTCGGCACGAACGGTTCGACGACGTTTGCAGCAGCAGAGATTGTCGAAACGGTGACCATGACTTCAGTTACCCTTGACGCTGCATCACAGGCAGGAGTGCCTCCAATGCTGTGATCAACGGCTATCCTGAACGCAGGAATAGCATGACGTCGTCTTTTTAGAGAATCTGGGTTCTGCATACAGCATCATGATGGTCGCATCCATGTTTAGCGACATAGTGGAGAACGCCTATTGGAAGCTTGCATTCGACATCGTCATACAGGCCCATCACCTGGAGTAATGGCATAGGGTGTCATTGGATACACGTCTCGATCACCTCTTATTCGCATTACCGACACTTTGAACAACTGCCGTTACATTTCTGATGCGTTAGGGCCAGTTGCTCTGCCTTATCTTCGAGGCCTCGATAATGCTACGTTTCAACAGGACAATGCACGACCGCATGTTGTGTGCACTGCCCTGACCTTCCTTGACATAGAACATGTTTGCCTGTTGCCCTGGTCAGCACGTTCTCTTGATCTCTCACCAATTGAAAACGTCGGGCCAATGGTTGCCAAACGACTGGCACGCCATCTCTCGTCAGTCACTACTGTCGATGAATTGATGTTGAAGCTGCATGGAATGCTGTACGCGTCCATGCTATCCAATCTCTATTCTACGCCTAGGAGAATAACTGCTGTAATTGCTGACAGGGGAAACAGCTCTGGATACTGATTCCTCAGGATCTATACATCCAAATATCCTGAAAATTTAATCACTTGTTCTTCCAACTATAATGTATGAACCCAGTAAATATTATTCTGTTATTTGCATTCCTTCCTGGTATAGCAATTTTAATAACCAGTATACTCTACATATCTCAAAGTTGAAGGGATTCTAAAAAGATATCGAGATAGCGAGTCTTCATGATAAGAAGTGCAGAATTAAATATGTTCTAACTAGTAGATTCTAAAAGTTGTTATATTCTACAGTAGTACTCTAAAAAGTAAAGTCATGAAACATAAGAATAACTACTAATAACTATGTATGAAATGATAGTTGACTATAAGTAAAATACAGCAATGATAATTTTTAAAATTAAAAAAAAAATAATTACGCATCAAATAGAAAAGAATCGGTTTAGAATAAACTTATATTGTGATTTTTCCGAGAAAATTTATTTTCTATTTCGAAGAATATTCGGCATAACAAGGTTTTCCAGATATAGAATTTCGGGATTATATCCGATTATATCTTTTTTGCGGACATAATCGTGTGGGCTGATGAAAAGATTATATCTTTTATTTTCCGCTTTTTTTAAAAAAAATTCATTCCCCCCCTTTTTTTTTTAATCAGTTGCTTGTTATTTTTTTTCATTATTATCCCCCCCTTTTTTTTTCTTCATATGTCTATAATTTTCTTTTGTTTTATCTTCATTTTGAACTTATCTAATGAGTTCTGTTTACTTGCAGCTTATGTGCAATAAATGAAACTTATTGTTCTTCTTAACTTTCCTCGTGTTTTTTGTATTTATTTTTTTGTTACATATATATATATATATATATATATATATATATATATATATATGTATAGAGAGAGAGAGAGAGAGGAGAAGGTGTAAATATGGGCACCCCTCCCTAGTAGCTATGGGAGGTACTGAAGACGGGCGGCAAGGACTGCATATGGCGCCAGTTGCTAATATAAGATTGTACAGAGCAGTTGAAACCATTTTTTCAAGTAGTGTGGATGCAGCGTGAGTTATTGTGCAAATTGGTGTTTATTCTGGACTGCAAACTTTTGAGAGGTATATGAAATCGTTTCCTTTTCATGTACTTATGTTCAGTTAAAAATAATTTGACAGTGATATTCGGAAAGCGGAGATCTTAAGCTATTTTTTGAAGCACACCTTTAGTCGCGCACTCTTTTAGGTTACTTGTGATAGTGGCCATCCTTCTTAGGTGGGGTTGGTGTAAATATGGGCTCCCATTTAAAGGGTGCCCATAATTACACCAACTTTTTTTAGTGGAGTTTAGCACATCAGGCTCTAGTTATGCCAATTGATAAGGCAGCTGAAATACCTCAATGTTCCCCGGGAACTTCAAGTGCAATTTCATTGTTCAACATATCTCCTGTTCCCAACATTAAGAAGATAACCACTACTCGTGGACGCAAAGCAGCAAGGTCCAGCCTCCTCACCGGATTACCATACAAGGATCAGTTGACCAAGACGCTTGACAAGTGCTCTCAAGAAGACGTCCTTGAGTTTTCCCGGGGTAAGAGACCGGCCAGAGGGCAGGGTGGGAAGACGAAAGGCCTTAAAAAAGAAAATTCGGCCCACGCAACGATATGGTTCATCATCGGACTCATCAGACTCGATGACCCTCCTCTTATCTACAGCGATGATGATACGAATCTGATAAATGTCAACGGTGGGGATTAACCAGACTCAAGCGATGCAACTTACAGTTTTTGTGATGGAAAGTTCTCTGAAGACACTCGAGGAGAGGTGTGGGTAAGATGCGTTATGTGCCAAATGTGGGCATTGTGCCGGGGGTGAAAGAGCCAGTTATGTTTGCGATTTCTGTAAATAATTTTTTTTCCCTGTAATAAATAAATTCTCTACCATTTTGTATTGTTTTATCCTATTTTTAAATTATTTTTGGTGACTTTTTTGAAGAGGGCCCATATTTACACCCCATTTTTTCTGGTGCTTTTTTAAAAGATTTTTGAAAATCATTGTTTTTGAAATGAAATAATTGATGTTAATCATTGTTTTGCCTTCTCGCATTTAGGAAACTTGTTATAGTTGTTAATGAAAGATAAAAATCTAGAAATTTTCAAATTGAAAGTAACTTTATCCAAAAAACAAAAGAGGGTGCCCATATTTACACCTTTTCCTCTCTCTCTCTCTCTCTCTCTCTATATATATATATATATATATATATATATATATATATATAATATATAATACAAAAATTATATATATAATAAAAATAATATATAATAAAAAATTTGTATTATATATATATATAATACAAAAATTATAAATACTTTTGTATTAATAAAACCATTAAAACCTTAAAACTCTTTCGTTTTCATAAAATGTCTTTGGTAAAGAATAGGTGCAGAAATTCTATTTTGGGAATTTAAGGATGAAAACATACCATTGAATTATAATTAGATTTATATTTCAAAGCAGGAGTTATTTTTAGAATTTTGTTCCTCTTTCACTTCCATATTAGGAAGCATTAAATGATTAATGCGTAGAGTTACAAAGGTATGTACTATTGGAACCTGTTTACATCAAAATCTGTAAGTATTTAATGCGAGACCGATGGTTTTTGCACGTCTTATAAGTGGGTTTTGCGTTTTGAAAAATCGAAATTTTATAACTGTAAATTTAACCGTGAGAGCTACGCAATCGTTTTTAACATCATTCTTAAACGTATAAAACACAATAACTATGCACATTTCATTCTGTTCATTCAAACGATAGGGATGGTTGATCAATATATCAAGAGAGGGTCATATGTCAGTAAATTTATTCTGTAAATATGTCTCACTTCGTATCAAATTGAGAGTATTTTTCTATCTAGTTTACCAGCTTTAGGTTCTTGCGTAAATGCTTCAAAGCTATTAAAATCATGCAAAAAAAATTATATAAATACAAAAGGGTTATAATAAAAGAAAAAGGAAATTTGATTTTCAATTAAAAATTTACATTCGCTTAAAAAACAAATTCTCTTTATTTTCCCACAACGAAACAACTTTTTTAGAAATAAAGTGTCATAAACAGTTATTGAAGTAAAATAGGTAGGATATAAAAAGTATAGTGTCAGCACTAGATTGTTAAAATATTAATTCCACAACAGTTTTAGTTTAACGATAATAAATTTAATTCCTTGCGGTCAGATTAATTTTACACATACTAATAATACTTTTTCTGGGGGGGGGGACATAATTATGCAGCATACTGAAAAAAAAAAAATTGAGGAGGAAAAGTGTTGTTACGCGTTGACACATTTTGTAAATTACTATTTTGAACTACAAATTGCACACTTTTGGGATAAAAATTTGTTTCAAATTGTGATATATCGAGAAATTAGTCAAATGCAAAGAAAATAAATTGGGCAAGTCAAATAAATTTAAGGCAGAGTAAATTTAAGGCAGATGATTGTGCTTATTCTTGCCTCTTCTGGCACCATCTATGGCCAGGAAATTGAATTCTGTCTCACATATACGTCACAGCCCGTTTTACAGAAAGGAGATAATCACACACCACCCACATATCGTAATTTTGACCTTAACCAGTGCACGATCAATGGCAACTTCGGTGCAGCGGCCCGCGAGAAACTAGAAAGAACAGAATGGGACCAACTCGAAGGGTGTAACTCGTAGCTAACCCCGGGCAAACATCTAAATGTTTTTCTTTCGTTTTTAAACATTTTTCCGTTTAAAATTAATTTGGCGTCTTGGTCATTGTAGTTGGCGTGCCAGATCACGATACGGAAATATTCCCATTGAACGCATTTTAGGAATTAGTGTACTGAGTTTAAACTCCAGAATTAGAGTCGCAATGGCTCAGGGGATAGGACGTTTGTCTTCCAATGCGGCAAACCGGGTGCGAAATCCAGTCGATACGAATTCCGTATCCTGCTATCACCGACCACAGTGCTGACGTGAAATATCCTCAGTGGTAGACGGATCATGGGTTAGAGTCCCCTTGCCGTCAGGCTAACGGTGGGAAGCTCTCGTGGTCTTCCTCTTAATGTCTTCTCGTGGTCTTCCTCTTATGTAGGACCTCGTGGTCTTCCTCTCCTTGTAACGCAAATGCGTATTTGCTCCACCAAAAAGTCCCCCACGAAGGCAAATTTTTCACAATACTCGATCCGGGTGCTCCCTTGTCTTCTGGATTGGGCTCAAAATTACAAGGCTACGGAGTTGAACATTAATAGTCGTAAATCTATATAATTGGGTCGGCTGTTCAACGATGGTTTGAAAAGAGAACTCTAGAATTAAGTTTTTTTTTATGGTCAATTTTAATTGTAGCTACACATATTTATTGCTGAAGTATACTACGTTGGTTATTTGAACATCGAAATATACATCAAAATTCAAAATAGAAATAAAATAATACTAGTAAATTTTAACACGAAATAAGTATTTATAAAACAATACCATATTCTACTTTCTAAAAACCGCTGATAGAAAAAATGCAAATTTCAAACATTTGTGTTTATACTGACAAATAGGCTTATAATATTTAAAAATTATGTTCATAAGTTATATATTTCTGTTAACTACATACTAATGAGCATATTTCATTTAGAAAAATCAGTAATGAAAAGACAAAAAATTTATTTATTTGTAATAATATTTAATAAATAATTGTGTATAGTGAGAATTGTAAATTGAGTCATTAAAACAAGTTTGAAAGGACCCAGTATACATTTGCTTTTAAAAAAAATCTAAAAAATCGAGATTTTGAATGAAAATAAAGTTTGAAACATTTCAGTTTCTTAACTCTTCAAAAATTAATGTATATATTGAAAAAAGAAGCTTTATATATTGAAGTAATGTGCTGAAAAGTTAATTACTTAACAAAATCAATCAATCTAAATTAGAAAATCGAAACCATGAAAAAATATTGTTGATTGGGGGGGGCATTCTTATAAGAAACAAAGAGAGAACTAATAAAAAATGTGATCAAAATGAAATAACATCTACTTAACAATCGAAAATAAACACCCAATAAGTACTTAAAACCGAAAGAATTTTCGAACAATTTTAATAGACTTTAAAAAATCGAAATTAAGCAATGAAAATGAACTCAAAACATGTAATCATCAATATTAAAACACTAACTTTTTCTAATTAACCTTAAATCACAACAAAGACTAATTATCTAATTTTAGAGCTTACCTGCAGGAAAACAATAGAAGTAGAACTCACCCTTTTTATCGGATTTTATACTTTTTGTTGCGTCATCGAACAAAACGGAAACTTGCGAAGTTGAGAAAGTTGATCACTTTCTGCTTTTGAAACATTCGAGTTCAAATGCAACATTCATAAAAAAGGATAACTTTTTGAGATATTAAATTTTTGGTGAGATTATCGTTGCTACAAGTATCATATGAGTTTTTTCTTTACGTAATCAAACGAACAATGACCTAAGCGGCCACCATTTTTAAAGTTGTGGCATAGCCTCTTCAGTTGCTCGTCCTCTTTCGCCAAATAATATATTACAACTAAGTATCTAAACATAATCAAAAACCAACAGCAAACAATTAACCTCTTTTAACATATTTTTGACGGATGACTATAGGTTCAATTTTTAGTGATAGCATCGAAGCAAGAACGTTCTGAATTTAATCCATTCCTTGAAAAAAAAGTGTGCTGACGATTAAAAAATGGCGGCTGCTGTGGTTCACTTTTCATTTAAAATCTCTTACTTTTTGTTAACGAATACCAATTAGATGTTTATTCTTTGGAATGACAGTCGACAATCTCTTCATTTACATTTTTATAAATTGTAAAATTAAATTTAAGAATTTACGCAAACTATTATTTGCATTGTAAATTACGGCTTATTTAAGAAATCTAAAAATGCCTGAAAACAGTATTCAAAGCTAAGTGCTTCGAATTCCATTGAAAATTTGTTGACACTTCTTCCAGAAAAAAATAAATATTTGTGAACAAGCATAATCAATTATAGTCAAATTGTATGCAAAATTAAAATAAAGCATTCCATTCAAAATTAAAAGATCACAGAAATGCATAGTTTATTAGTTGCTCGAATTTTATTTTATTTTTCTACCTCTGCGATAAGGTTGATGAATGAAATAAATATTAATAAATGAATGGTATAATATTAATAAGGTTGATGAATGAAATAAATTATTTCATTCATCAACCTTATCGCAGAGGTAGGAAAATGAAATAAATCTTATCAACATTGGGGCATTAATTTTTAATATGAATATGAAAAAATGCGAGAGAGGAAATGCAAATAAAAAAATGCATCTATTTTAAAAATGTAACGAAAAAACATGCAAATTTATTCTTTAAAAATATATTAAAATAGATTTATTCAAATATTGTTCAGTAATTTGGACAAGGGGCATAATTACATTTAAAATCTTTCTTCTGACACTGTGATTGTTATGAGAGTAGATCAATATTGTACGGAAAACAATTTTTGTTCTAACTAATATCAAGAGTTCTTTGCAGTCATTAAAAAAAGATCACACCAGATTGTAATTGTGACCATTCCTGACTCTATTGTGATTAACGTATATTTAATTTTAAGAGATCGCAAAAAAAACTGCTTACAAGACAGCCTAACTTAAGTAAGACAAGCCGCAAAAAATACTCCCGAATCTTAAGAAAGACAAATCGTTAAATGGTTCTCATGTGACTATGTAAAGATATAAGTTGCAAGTAAGCAAAGATTCTCAGTGTGACTTTGAACCCAGTGAAATATAGGTGTGACTACCAACTGAAAAAGGCCTCAATAAATAGTCAGTGAAACTTTTTTGTGATATCACAAGATAAAATAGCATTAAAGTATCATTATAACCTCATTGAGACAATGTAAAATGGTCACACCTGTTTTTATGTCGTCACTGTGACAATTTGTGCTATCTGGGTCAGGTATTATTCGGCCGATTTCACTTAATTTTTTTTAATGTAAAATTATATTTTTTCAAATGATGTAAAAAATTGTACACTTTTGGATTGAAAACTTTTTTGACTATTATTAAATAAAACAGTAAAGAATAATATTTACTATCTTTTGTACGGAATTAAGTTCAGATGAAAGAATTTTATAATTGCGAGCAAAAACTTTTCAATTCGCTTTAGAATTCGCGAAATAAGGCGAAATACGGAAAAAGTAAAAATAACATTTAGAGTTCCAAATTTTGAATCGCTCTCCTAATCTGATTACGGGGATCATTTTTTTTTAGATCGAGACTATTTTGGGGATCAGAAATCCAAATCCGTCGAAAAAACAGTATGTTTATTCAGAGAACGTACGTTCTTGTATCTCATTTCGTAACTTAAAATAACGTCAACACTAATTAATTAGCAAATTTGAAGTCACTAAGATTGAATCCTAGAACGTGAAGATCCGATCATTATATTAAAAGTTATTCAGGGCTTATTTTTTTGCACACTATACTTCTGGTGACATCTCCGTTTTGAACAGCTTGAACCTTGCGATATTATAGCGGGATTTTTTAACCGAAACGTTAAACCCTGTTGGTTACATTGCTATTTTTTTTCTGTAGAATCCAAATCAGCAACAAAATGATGATTCACCATTTAATCTTGTTCCCTCAAACTTCTCCCATGGAGTATAGGGTTGAGTTTTCTGCCATGAAATACATCCCTTAAAATATTTTGCTGGTTTATTCATAGATTTTTAATTTAATGCGTAATTCTCAAGATGTTAGATTATTTCCATAGATATTGGACACCTTAAACTTCAGCTTTCTGTTATCGCCACAATTGGTTAAAACTATCTATCTGAAAAGAACTTACTCAAAAGAACTGTTACCTATCATAGAAAAATATCATTCAAATAAAAAACTTTCTAAACGGTTCAGCTACAGAATTTCGTGAAAGTTTCGTTTATGAAACTTTTCTTTTTCATCTTCCATACATTCTTTCTGACTAAATATACTCGATCGGCATCGTTTTACTTTTTCTTTAGAACGAGCAACGTTTCGAATAAAATCAGGTGCACGAATTCCATTTAAATTTTCCATACATTGACAACAAATTGTATGTAAGTCGATGGTTTCAAATTGTAGAACATCTTCCTCAATTTAACAAAACTGTTTCTTTTATAGAGGACATTTTTGGGTCGAACTTAAAAATAGGAAAATACTTACGAAAGATACTCAATGTATGTAAATTTATTCATGGGAAGCTATTATTGAAGAAGCATTTAAGAAAGGGAAAGGAAAAAAAAAAGAACACATAGATTTCGAAGTGTAACTGCCTGCTTTCATTTTTCTTTTCACTTCATTCACGAAGGGACTTTCCAAAAACAATGCCAGTGTTAATTTTAGATATGTGGTAGAACCAACCTGAAACGAGCCCGTATTTAACGAGCAAAATGGAATGTTTTGTTCGGTCCAATGTTATAAAATGCATGGGAACGTATTCTTTTAGAAATCAATTTGTTCCACTTTTTCTCCGATTAAACGAATTAATTTTGGAAACAAGGAATAGTATAAGAAATAATGAAAAACTTTACAAAAATTACACGGTATACTATCAATTATTTAAAATTATAAAACATGGTTTTGTACATAATTATTGAGAAATACGTTCGTGTAATTTTATTCAGGGATGGTCGAATCAATTATCAAAGTTATCGACAACAGATACAAACTTTAGTAAAAAAGGGGAATCCCTTACAAAAACTTAAGGTGTTTTGGAGGTTTATTTGAAATGTTAAAGTTGAGGCTTATTTGAAATTTATTTCAAAAACGACTTTAAAAAAATCAACTTCCCAAGTAGGGACATGATGATGCATATTTGCATAACTTTTTTCAGCAAAGGACTGCAGAAACAGGAAATAGTTCTTTTTGGGACACTTCAGTGCAATATGAGAAGTTCTAAATTATTTAAAAAAATTTTAAAACGAGATATTTTAAATTATTAACTTGAAAAACTTTTCTTTTTACGTCAAATCTTTCAGTTGGTTTGTCTTCAATGAACGCGACTCCTGTGACTCCTAGTGTCTCTTATGACTCTCTATTTTCTTCTTTTAGTCAACTATTTATACCTGTTTTATTTGTATAAATTGCCGCCGTCTTTCTTGGCTAGATTTTGCAATAGATTTAATGTTGAGTGCAGTATAGCCAGAGCCGGATTATACCTTTCGTAGGCCCTAGGCATAGCCGTTTTTGGGCTCTCTCCTCTTTTCCCCTCTCCTCCCCTCTTTTCAAAATATGTGCTAAAATTTTCTTGCATATTTTTTTTTGCATTTTTATTAATATGGCTTTTAATTTACAAATTTGTTTATCGAACTTTATCTGCAATACCGACATTGCAGTTGCCGATATTGCCGACTGCCGATATTGCAGTTGATATCGATAATACCATTATGATTAGTTCGATCGATAACAATGTTAAAGATAAACTTGTGAATACTTTTCCTAACGTTCACATTGCATTAAGAATATATTTGTCGATTCTTGAATCAAATGCAGAAGGAGAAAGATCTTTCTCCAGATTAAAATTGATAAAAAATTATTTGCGTTCAACAATGATCGCTTGGCATCGCTCGCACTTATGTCTATTGAATACGACATTTTGCGTAGTTTTGGAATTCGACAGCTAATACAAGATTTCGTTGAATCCAAAAGTCGCGAAAGAAGTAATATATTAGATCATAAGATTCTGGAAAATAATTTATTACCGAAAAATATTATATTTTTATATGTATCTTCATAATTTTGTGCAAAATACACTTGTTGTTTTTAAAGCTAAATTATTTTTGTCAACAAATTTTTTTCTCCCAAGTTTTTCGTAGGCCCCTGAATTTCGTAGGCCCTAGGCACGTGCCTAGTGTGCCTATAGGTTAATCCGGCCCTGAGTATAGCTGATACAGGCTCTTCAGCAACAAAATAAAAATGAAACTTAACCAGCTCAAAATATATAAAAAGAACGAAAAACGTTGTTCAAAATTCCGTTACATTTCCTTGTTTCAGACGATGAGACGGTGAACTCAATTTTATTCATCGAAATAAAAAACAGTTGCAGTACGTTTACAGGGTTGCCAACTTTCTACGCTTTTGGGAAAAATATTTTCTATTAGTAATTAAGTTTATATTTTAAAGTATGAATCTTTGTTTTGTAAATGTTATTTAATCCGCTCCTCCACATGTAAAAGATTTGAAAGTTTAGATAAAACGCCACTTTGTTCCAGCTTTCATGGTGAGGCTTTTAAAATGTTGGCAAAATTACTAAAAATTCTGAAAGCTTTGATTTTTTTATTGACTACCACTTCATAAAAAAATTTGCAAAAGGCGCAGTAGTTGGCAGCTTGACATTTAAATGAAGTTCTTGTTTAACTACATTACAAAACTTGGGCATATATTTAATTGCGATAATGCCAAAATTCTCATAACCCCTGCCACAACAGTTTCATCCAGATTTCTTTGAATTTTATTTAATTCATATGAATACCGATTCTCTTGTTCATGGTCCTCACTACTACTCAAATCACCTGGAAATTTATCCTGCTCTATGTTTCCTATGCATCCTGCTTGATGTCTGTATTTTGTATGTATCCTGCTCTATGTCTCTTTGTTTGCGCTCTCGGCTACCACGTATTTTCTAGCCTTGTTTTGCATCTTTATTTTCCTTTTTTTGTTAGCAACTTTACGTTATTATTACAAATCTTCATCTTACGAATCTTGAAAATAAGAGTCTATTTTTGAGGACTCAAAACATATTATTTTTTTGCACCCTCAAGTTTTTATTTATTAAGTCTATCTCTTAGCCTTAGTTTCATGGGATTATTCATTTAATATAATTGCGCATCCATTTAGAATAAAGTTTGTTCAATTTTGTGAAATTTGTATCGATTTTTAACAGTAAAGATCTAAGCAATCCCTCGTACACTGAAATAAAATTTCCGAGTTTAGTATTGAAATATATGTGCCACGCAAGCAGTCATAAAATGGAAAGAAGAGTTCTAAAACCTATATGTATATATAGGTCTCAAATCGAAATCTATGCAGGGTCAGTCTTTGGCCATTTCGAATCATTTCTCCTTATTCTAAAAGCTATTTCGAAAAAGCACCGGACTGTGATGGGTATTTACGAGTTTTTGTAGCCATTCTGAAATGGAAATATTGAAAAGACAAATCGTTAGTAGCAGGAAAAACTGTATAAGTAGTTGACAGAGTTGAAAATCGAAGTATTACGAAATAGAACTTAAATTTGTGGGTTTTTTGTATTTAATTATTTTTGTTTAAGAAAAATATCTAAATAGATTTTAACTACATTTACTATTTTATTTTTTTTAACCAAGATACCTTAAACGTAAAAGGAAGTTACAGCAACAAAAGAATAACAGCAAGTAGAGGTAATTTTAATGTTAACTTAATTCTTACTTTAGTGGTAAAGACTTTTGTAAGACATTTTAAGTGACATGGTCAAATTTCCTTAAAAATACATCATTAGTAAAAAATCATAAATAAAATTCTCCTTACACAAATCAACAAAACTCAGTGAGAAATCTCAAATTTAACAAAATCAAGTTTATTTAAAATCAATCAAACAAAATCAGTTGAAATCAATTTATTATTATTATTATCATCAATTATTATTCATTTATTTTAAAATCAATTTATTGACACAATCAAATTAATCAAAAATTATCACTAATGAGTTATAATGAATAAAAATCTGCATAATCAAATTAATTAAAAATCAGTCATTAAGGAGATATTATAGATAAAGTTTTAAATGATAAAACTAAATAAAAATATTTCATTAGTGAGACATAATAAATAAGATTTTACACAATCAAGTTAATTAAAAATTAATCATTTATGGGAAATCATAATTAATATCATTAAAGCCAAGCATTGTAAAAAACCCTTTTTTTCCACAAAAAAAAACGCTCTTTGGGATTTTATAAGACTAACACTAGCTCCCAAAGTGAAAGTGCTATAATGAAGTTTTTTCTTCTTTTCGTCAGTTAAAGCTTCCAGCTCAGTTACATTTTATTTATTTGATTATAGGTTTGGTTTATCTTCAGTTCAGCGCAGCATAGCCACACCAACCGCTTTTCTTTTCTTTCCTTTTTTTGACGCTTTCTTTTTTTATGACAGATTGGTCCATAATCTCCAATCGTAATATACATTTTCAGAATACTTGCCAGAAATGAAATAAAGAAATGCACTAAGGGTCGCAAATTAATATTTAAACAAACTAAGCGGAAAAAATTATCAAAGCCTGCTGAAGTAATATCGAGGAAGGCGATATTAAAGACGTCCGAATCGGTTTAATTACCGGGAAAACTGAAACTTGATTATTAAAAACATCACCATTTTTAATCAAGCAATCAAATTGGTTTACTCAAATAATTTACTCAAATTGGTTTATCATTTTATTTAAATATTTTATTTTTCTCTCGCTCAAAATATCAATATCAGACACCAAACGTGTGTACATTCTTGACTACATTCTAAAAACAGATTCGAAAATTAGACATTAGAAAGAGTAATTACGGAACGCTGCGTTTAATTTAATCCCTATACACTATGATTTATAATATTTATTATTTATTACTCATATTTGTTATCAAAGTGAACATCAAATTCCACACAAAACTTGAGCCCTTCGCTTTCTACAGGAAGGATTATTTAGGGAGAAATGATGCAGGATCGCTAATTAAGTCATAATGATGCGATAAAGAAGAAAAGTGCTTAATTTTTTCTTTCTCAAAATGAGATTTTTCTCATACCATGTTGATTTTCGCTACGAATTATGCAAAAAGACACAGTTCACATTGTTCTATTCAACGTTTTCACAATCTATTTCGGCGCATTGTCAGTCCCTAGCGTATGAAAACGTCGTTCGTTGTACATGATTCTAAATTTCATGATTTTTGACAATTGTCTAAAACAATTCCAAATGGTTCTTTTTTTTGACATGACGATTAAAACTAAGTAAAACCATCAATTGTCGAAAACTTTCCAACCCTGCCTAGTTATATTTTTTTAAAGTGCTTAAAAATATTTCTTGAGTGCTTGAAAAGTGCTTAAGAGTGCTTGAAAGATGCTTATTTTCTGTTGAATAATTTGGCTACGCACCCTGACATTGATTCCTCTTATTGAGCTAAGACTACCCACACTGCCTGAAGATAAAAGAATTTGTGATAGATATTTCCTTGAAATTTTAAACAATTTAATAAATATAGCACTTTTACTAGAAATAAAATCTTTTACTAATAAGAACAATGTTTGATTTTAAATAATGGAAAAAGTAAGAGATTTTAGACTAAAGATTATTTATAAAAACGAGTTAGGGGTTAGAAAAGGGATTTTTTAAAGCCTAAATTCAAATCCATGCTTCTACAAATAACTATTTCACACCAAAAGCCTTTTCAAACGTAACTCAGACATTCATTTCTGAGATTTACAAAACACTTTTAGTCGAATCTCACTCAAGGAATTTTCAAAAGGGATTCTGAAAAGGGATATTCGGTTTCTGGGGGACACCCCACTTCCTTTTAAACGGTCCTTCAAAGATTAAGAGTAGAGATCGGACTTTCCTACATCAAAGGGGAAATATATTTATTCAGAGATCCGCTTACTTAATAAAAGGAAGTTATTCTGACAGCACATTTATGGGAAATTTGTAATCTTTATCAAATCAATAATATTATTAGATTTAAAGTACTTTTTAATTGAAGCATTGATTAAATACTTTGTTCCATTTTGTTTATTCTTATTGCTCAGCAAATTATTCTTGCTGCTGCAAAATGTTGTACCCATTATTGTTGCAGATGCACATAGTTATTCTTACAGCTGCATGATGTGAGATTTATTATTAGGTCTGAATTAAGTTTGTCACATAATTCTCGCTGCTGCATAAAGTTATAGATAACTTTTACAGTTATAGAAAATCAAAAATCGTGCAGTGAGAAAATAACGAGCCCATTTTTTTGTAAAAATTTAATAAAGAAATGAAGTGCTACATCTTTATTTATTCTTTTGTTAAAAATCGTCAAATTTTCCCGAAATTCATTCACAACCTTTTTTTTTAGAAACAGTTTGGGTTTTTAAGTGTGAATTGCGATTCTTTGAATCGCTCCTAAAGTCTACTGCATAATGATATGGATAGATGGCATATATGGTAAATGACCTCTGCAGACTTAATGGCATTTTACATGTGAATCTTTAATTTGCATTTTGCATAATGGCTGGATTTCATTGGAACAGCGCTAAATTTCAAATTTCTCACGGGTTACCATAAATGCGAGTCCGAACGTTGTCTTCTTTCCTCACTGCGCAGTTTTGTAGTCCGATGATTGCGATATTTTTTATAATTTCCCCCACTTCATAGTTTATTTTCGTTAAGTCAGAATAATGAAATCATCCATGCGAAGGCCGTCTCTCTTCTAGTTGTTGCTTCAAGTCACAAGAAATTATTGTATACCTGCTGGGCTTTCTATTTTTCTTATGCAATTGACTTTTTCTTTGTTAACGTTAAAATTTTACTTATTAAATAAAAATTTCTACAGTAAAATTTTGTTGGAAAGAACTGTAAAAATATTTGTCACGTTTTAATTATCTCGCATTCGTATCTATAATAGTGAACAAATTCTACCTCTCTAAATTCTCTACATCTTTCTGATTTTTCCTTTTTTTTCCGGAATTTAAATTTCGACTGAAGTTCTGACCCTAATGAAAACGCAAGTTTAAATCGTTACATTACCGGCTACAAACTGAAACCTCATAGACGATTTGGGATACCTCATAAACAATTCAAAAAACTTCATATACTATCATGAAAAATAGTGTATTCTAATCTCTATCTTGAAACCTACAATTCCCTCTAATTTTTTTTCTAATGTAAGAACTCACAAAACTCATTCGTCAAACTTTTAGATATCTATAGCACTAAAATAAACAAAACAACAACAACTCATAACTAAATTAAAAACGAAAGTAAAAACGTTAAATGAAATAATAAATAAAGGAGGTAGAGAGAGATAATGAGTATTGTACAACATCACATTTACTAATATGAAATGACATGAGTTCAGAAATTTGAAATGGGAGATGATAATTTGACTCAACCTTAAACTAAAGGAATTTTAGACGCGAGGTATTTCTCTTTATAATAGCGGCTGTATAATGTCGACCCCACACTAATCAGAAATCACTCTAGAACTCCAACGCGCGTAAATGCTTCCAGCGTCATTGTGATAGGCTCAAATTTCGCAGTTGACAACCTTTTCTCTAATTAGAAACCGAGAATTGCTGTTATATCAATATGTTTCGCTCACCACCTACTAGAATATTGAGTCAGGATTTTGATGGTATTAAAAACACGATTCACATTACATGATTGAAATGATGAAAATAAATTTTTCTGGAATGATTTTAGCAAGAAAACGGCTTTCATGAATTGCTAGTTTTATATAGTACACGCGAAATAAAAATATCACTTTAAATAACTTTTGTTTTAATGATTATATTTCCACAAACCATGAGCCAACCATGAAAATTGAATAGCCAGTCCTTAAATAATGTTTATTAATTAGTGATAACTCTCAATTAAGTTATAGAAATTAAATAAAATTCAAAAAATGTATACTTTCATTGAATAAACATGTGTAATACACTTCACTTTAATACAAATTCATGTAATACACTTTACTAAGGTGGTCAGATTTAAAAATAATATCTGAAAATAGCTACGGTATTTTCTTGTCTTTAGTATTGCCTGCTTATATTGCCTAAGTTTAAAAGATAATAAAATAAAAAAAAAATTTCACAAATTTCGCTATTCATGTGAGCTAAATATGTGAAAATAATTTAATTTTTGTTGACACCGAAATTGAAGAACAAAAGGTGAATCAATTTTGAAGACTAGCGAATGAATTTACGTGGGGCAATATTACAAAAGTGATACTCGACACTTCGTATTTCATTTTAAATATGACAAACATCCTTTTTTGCCTTCTTAAAAAAACGCATTTTTAAAAAGAAAAAAAAAAATTAATTTTATTTCATTACTCCTCACAACATGCGATACAGATATTTGTTTTTCCTGGTTTTGATTGTTTTCAATTCATACTACATTGAACATATTACTATGTTCATTAATTTAACAGTTGTATAACGAAAGTTAGAAATTCTGGATTGTTTTTTAAAAGAAAATAAGATTAATAAATGCATATGATTCTAAGAGTTTTTTTTTAAAAGTTTAAAGTTTCGTTCCAATCCATATTCACTGGTTGACTCCTGTGAGAAATATCTTCCAACATGGCAGCGGGAGCTGCAGATCATCCCAGCCGTATACATTATCACAACATGTACATTATCGCAGCGTATACAAAGTTTAAAAAGTAGATTGATTTTTGAACAAAACCTTAAAACGAATACTATATATTATTTTTAACAACGAAAATTTAAATAATTTCTCATTTAGAAATGAAATAAGTATTGTATTTATGTCTTAGAAGGACATATTCATGTATATTTTTAAGGGCTAAGAAATCTTTTGGATTGTGACTTTCTGTGCTGAACCACATACAAATTTTTTCCTAGAAAAACAAAAACTTATTTCGTTCACAATGTAAAAACTTTTTTGATGTCTGCAATTTTCTTGTGGTTTATGACAATTTTTCCAAAATATGCTTCCTTAACTGGTTATGGTGCCATTTTAGGGTACTTTTTAGTACAGAGTAATTATTGATTTGCATAATCCACTTCTGAAAGAAGGTACTTCACCTGATGTAGTTTTTTTATAAGTAAAATTGTTATAATGTGACAAATGAAACTGCTGTTTATACCTGTTTGCTTTTCCATTGGAGCATTTTGATAGCACATTTGTCTTATCCGTCCACCAGCTTTTGAAATCAAATTTCATATTATTTGTAGTCACCTCCTTTACAGTTTATAGTAACTTTTATTATTTCTTTATTTTCTTGCATATACCATCTAAAGAACTCTGAACCTAACTATACCCTCTGAATCACTCATTTTTTGATAAAAAACACCAATAAAATAACGTGCCTAAACTAAATAATTAATTGATAGGTTATGCAAATAATTTTATAAGCATCAACGGGCTGTCATCTGGTGATATATTTCCATGTATATTCTAGGAATAAGTCATATCCATGATATGTCACGCTTTCGAACTAATTTGAGGTTTCACTGCCTAAAATTTACTCCACCAATTAGGTAGACATGAATTTTTTATAGCCTAACTATATATTGACGTCAGCTAAACTTAAAATTGCAAAGATCTCTATTTTTTTTTAAAAAAGTGGAGATGACTGGTTTTTTGATTCATAAATTCATTTCCAATATGCAAAATATTTTTGTATTAAATATTTGAGTACGTAAGAAATGCCATCATTTTATTCAACAAGAGTGATGTATGAAGTCTTAAAAATATCTCTCTTAATTGCATACAATTACAAAAGGAACATCGCAATATTTTTTTGTTACTAGTTTATGAAAGTTGTTACTAGTTTATTTAGTTTATGAAAGAAAAATAAAGTTTTATTCAAAAAAATCAATTTTTTTAAGAAAAATAAATTTATTTTATCCAGGTGACTTGTTTATTATTAATGCCGAAAAAGAGGCATGTTTATTAAGAGAGAGTTCTTTTTGGGTTTCAATTTCGTAATTTTCAATATAGTCTACACTAATTAATTAGCACATTTTAGTCCAGACTCTCTCTTGATATTTTAATTTGCGATATCAGATACAAAATCACAATTTTCCTGAACAAACTTAATTTTTTTCCCGAACATAATCCGATTTTTTATCTTCAAAATAGAAAGTGTAGTATCAATGTATAGAAAATAGAAAGTGTAGTCTCAATCAGTAAGTCCCAAAAGTTTTTAATCAAGAGAACTGTCAAAAGTTTGAGTCCCTTGAGTTTTACTTTTTGCTTATTTTTCCAAATTTGGAGAATTATTTAAGCAAATCAAATAAGTTTGGCATACAGTTATAAATATTGTTTATCCAAGGGTAACGCTATTAAAAAATATGTTTTAAAATTATTTATTGTATTTTTTAATCTTTAATATTGATCGAAAAAATTTTGAATTCTAAAGAAAAAAGTATTTTATGTTAGCTTAGTTAATTTAACTTCGAATTTCGTAATTCAAAATTAGGGCAAAATTGAGCATTTTGTTCACGAGAATTAAAAACTTTTAAAAAAATGGATGTTATTAAAGTAAATAATGATAATTATTTATAAATTATATTATAAGTCATTATTTTTTACTTTGATTTATGGATAGATAAGAAAGATTGATAATTATGTTACAAATATTTTATTCACTTTAATAATTTTAGAGATATTAAAAGTTTGAAAAAATAATGAACTGATTAACTGCCTAAAGAGTTGAGAAATTATGTTCGCGTATGTCTTCTATAGTGATATATATTATTTAATTAACGAATTATAGTCTGTTATTATCGATATTAATGGCTAACCTACCTTAAAATTTTAATTTTAAATACTTCTCAATAAATAAGAAAAAAATTATTCTGTATTTAAATGATTGATTTAAATCTAAAGAAAATAATTTATCTCAATATTATTATTTTCTATAGTGGAAACATATTTTTATCGGCCTAAATAACAAAACTTGAATCTGGAAATGATGGAATTCAAAACAGAATACTTTTTTCCCACAGAATGAAATCTTAAATGCAAAATAAGCAGCGAATGCATGTTTTTCTATTTTTCATTCCAAATTCAACAAAATTGCGTTTTAACGTAGAATAAATCATTTTTATTTATTATTTATTGATGGTAGAAACCGTCTTTGAATTGAAATTGTACATATGTAGTGAAATTGAAACACTCAAAAATAAATTTCCCCTCTCATATGATCGCATGTTTTCTGCATTCATTTTGCCTAGAAGGAAAAAAAATATATATTTCTTATAGACTGAATTTATTTTCTTCCAAATGGAGCATTTTGTTCAGAGTAAGAATATTTTACTGTTTAAAAGAAAATATTATATTTGTTTGACAATTTACTTTTCAGTAGATTGTGTAAGAAATATATGTTTCCTGTATTATATTCTTTGTATACGAGTGATGGATTTTTTTATAAATTATATATTTAAAAAAAATTAAAAACAAAATTGTATAAGGTCTAGTCTATTGACTGCTTGGTTTTTTTCTGCAGAAAATAGAATGAATACATCTAAAGAACTGACAATTTTAAAATATATAATAAATAATTTGAATACATAATTTATAAAAATATATATAGAAATTTATAAATCATATATTTTGCAAAAATATGTATAGAAATTTATAAATCATATATTTTGCAAAAATATTTATAGAAATTTATAAATTATATGTTTTGCAAAAATTAAAAACAAAATTGTATAAGGTCTAGTATAGACTGCTTGGTCTATTGCTGAAAAGTATAACTGAAAACATAATATAATAGTATAATATAATAGTACTGAAAATATAATAAATACCTCTAAAGTAAGTGACAATTTTAAAATATATAATAAATAATTTAAATATATAATTTATAAAAATATATATAGTTCTTATAAATTATATATTTTGCAAAAATTAAAAACAAAATTGTATAAGGTCTAGTCTATTGACTGCTTGATCTATTCTACTGAAAATATCATAAATACATCTAAAGTAACTGACAATTTTGAAATATATAATAAATAGTTTAAATATATAATTTATAAAAATATATATACTTTTTTATAAATTATATATTTTGCAAAAATTAAAAACAAAATTGTATATGGTCTAGTCTATTGACTGCTTGGTCTTTCTACAGAAAATATAAAAAAATCGTCTAAAGTAACTGACAATATTGAAATAGATAGTAAATAATTTGAATATATAATTTATAAAAATATATATAGAAATTTATAAATTATATATTTTGCAAAAATTAAAAACAAAATTGTTTAAGGTCTAGTCTATTGACTGCTTGGTCTATTCTACTGAAAATATGGTAAATACATCTGAATTAGTTGGCAATTTTTAAATACAATCTCACAATACAATACCCATCTCGCTCCGGTGAAAATGATAGGTTGAGATTTCGTTCGTTATTTCTCGCTCCCGTGATATTGACGGGCTGGAAACTAATTTATTTTTTTTTTTTGCCCGGAAATCATTTTATTTCTCATTTTACACACCAGATAGCAGTACCAGGATACTTTTAAAACACATATTTTTAAAATTTTCCTTGCTTGCTAGAAAACCAACATTTTCCTAAAAATTACATTTTTTTAAAATTTCAAGCTAAAAACAAATCAAAAATTAAAATTGAATGTATATATATATATATTGTTCACACACATAGTTTCATATAATTTTCAGGGATTAAAAAAATAGACACTTTTATGACCGTTTTCTTGAAAATTAACCGATCATTAAGGGGTTAAGAAAAACGTGAGAATTTAGGAACCTGCTATACTGTGAATAGAGAACTGGGTCAAATTTTAAAATTACTTTCAAAGTTTATCAACAGATGACGCTAGTAACAAAGAAATACTATTAAAAAATGTTTTATGATGCAGATCGGTTCACTAAAACTGAAATATTTGAGTTTTTCCTTTACGTTTGTTTTCTCAGAATTCTCCATGCGCTGATGATGGCCATAAGACGATGGCTATTTTAAAAGCAGTTTTATTTTTTTCTCTGGTAATGGACGTCGTAAATAAATTTAAAACTTAGTCATATAAATAGTAATTGTGTTATAATTGTTAAAAAATTGTCTTGATGTGAATAATTTGAATAAAATCATTGCCTAGACAAACCATAGCAAACCGGTCATTTCAATTACTTTAACCCCTTCCTTCTCGATCCCGTGAAAATGACGGGGTGAGGTTTCGCCCTCTATTTCTCGCTCCAGTGATATTTCCGGGCTGGAGTGTTCAGTAGTAACGTGTCAATAAGAATAAAACTAATTCATTTCTTTTGGCGGGAAAACATTTTATTTCTCATTTTACACACCTGATGGCAATACAAGGATATTTTTAAGGTAATTGTAGATAGTTAGTTTATTTTAAACTAGATGTCAGCACTAATCAGGTATAAAAAAATTGGCACTTTTATGACCGTTGTCTTGGAAATTAACCGATCGTTAAGGGGTTAAAAAGTTTTGTTTGAAATTTTATGAGACGATAAGAGATCAAATTTTCTGATTACGATAAAGCTAAAGGTAATATAAAAGCTAAAGCTAAATATAATATAAGCTAAAATATAAAGCTAAAGGTTTATATAAGAATAACTAAAGTATGTTATAAATTTCAGACGATCATTTCTGTGAATCAATGGAAAAAAGTCTCTGAACAAAAAAGCGATGAATGAAAAGGTCGAAAAAAAGAACACTGAAAAAAAGTGTCTCATTTACTGCTATATAAATTTAACATCCAATTCAATTCAGGAATTCGAGTTTGAATTTAAAGAATGAAATAATTATTCGAACGTAATTAGATTTTTCTAAAACAATTAATTAAGATACAAAAGATTCATTTGAAGTTGGCTGAAAGTAACTACTATTATTTATTATGTATTTTTAATTTTAAGTACAATTATATAATGTATAACAAAAAAATCGACGCACCAAGAAGGAGTTGTCCGATTGAAACGAAAATTGGTGGATAGGAAGACAATGTACAGAATAGTAAATGATTAAAATTTCAGAACAATTGAATAATTTATTGCAGAGTTACAGCACCAAGTTCAATAGGGTGTTGACTCGGCTCTAACCTGGATACAAGCTGCCACACGGCGTGGCAAAGACCTATAAAGCTCCCGGATGGTTTCTTGCCGTATTTCCTGCCAAATTCGATCTAATTGTCGAACGAAGTTATCAACATTCCGTGCCAGATGCAATCGCCTTCCCATCATATCCCAGACATGCTCGATGGGAGAGAGATCTGGTGATCTGGCAGGCCAAGGAAGAGTTTGACAAGCTTGCAGACAGTTCATAGCAGCACATGCAGTATGTGATCTGGCATTGTCCTGCTGAAAAACCAGCCCTGGGGGCTGCAAAAGGAACGGTAGCAAAACAGGTCTTAGGATGTCGTCGACGTACCGCTGTGCAGTAAGTGTACCTCTAATGACGACCAAAGGGGCCCGGCTGTCAAAGGAAATGGCACCCCAGACCATAATGCCTTGTTGAGGGCCGGTGTGGCATGCAATAGTGAAATCAGGATCCTGTGCGTCGCCAAACACGTCCTCGATGATCGTCAGGACACAGTTGGAAGCGGGATTCGTCGCTAAAGACTATACGTCCTTAGTCGGCATCATTCCAGCCTGATCGAGTCATGCACCACTGTAATCTGGCACCAAGAAGCAATCGGATGATTGCTTCTTGGTGCATCGATTTTTTTGTTATAGAGTGTATAATGTATAATATTGTTGTAAATGTTGCGTGAAATAACAATAAGCTGTCTGAGATTAATATTTTGGCCAACTAAAAATATTAACAAAAATATAATTCAATCTTATATAATTATTCTGAAAAATATAAACAGTTGAAAAAGCATTATTTGTATATTATTATATCACCAGTTCTTCGTGCAGTATGAGAAAAAAATATAATAATCAATAAATCAGTTCTTAACAGCATTAAAAAATCATTCACAAAACAGAAAGATGCATTCCAAAACAATTAATAAAGCTGAAATAATACCACTTTTTTAAATTTAATATCATATATTTTTGACTTTTGCGTTGGCTTTACGTTGTTAGATTAAGCAAAATGCGTTTTTAATCTTTCAACTCATCAAAATAAAGATTAACTGTATCATTCGGCACGATATGCTGTTGCTTGAGGTCAACTCATAAATTTACCACAATCAAGCAATTTTTACTTTTACGTATCCCTTACGAGTGTCTGTAAAATACCTCTTTATACAGCATATAGATTAAAACTGTACTATAGTGATGCAATTTTAGCAGGTAAAAATAAACTTATATAATAATAAATTGTCCTATATTTTTTATTTGGAAACTATTCAACAATTAACACACTAATAACACTTATTACCTAAACAAATTAACCATTATTGGAGTTAATAATAGTATGGCGATTTTTTACGTTTCTTCTAAATTAAAATAATTTCTCCATTAATTTCAGTACATTGTTTTGTTTTTTTTAAATTTCAATTAGTAACTAATGCAAAAATTAACTAAGCATCACTCGTGTCAATAGTGATTTTTTATGATCTCCCTAAACGTATAAATACATTTACTGCATTTACTTTGCTTTTTTGTACATAGATTATTTGTTTCAATTAGAACTTATTACCAAAATTAATTAAAAATTATTGGTGTCAATAATGGGGATTCTTTTACGCTTCTCTTAAATTACTTGATTTTTATTTTACTTAATTTTTATTTTATTTTGAGTAGTACTTATTACGGAAATTAATCAAGCATCATTACCATCTATAATAGTATGACAAATTGTTACCTTTCTTTTGAGCGAGTAAGTACTATTTATCCATTATTCTCATTTTAAAAACCAATGATTTTAAATTAATTAGTTTTATAGAGATACATTTTTAAAGCATAACTATAAACAAAATAAACACGTGGTTTCATATAACTTTAGAAATACTAATTTTGGAGGGAATGCCCGTTTAAGTCCCCACATTCGCGTTATCATTGACTTTATCTGACATTACGATAGATAAAATAAGTATATATTAAAAAATGTGAAAAAAAACTTTTTTTTTAATTATAAGAGCTAAAAGCTAGCAAACATTACTGAAGTAGTCACTAAATTATTTGAAAAAAAAGAAACAGAATCACCTTTAGTTTAGTTTATATGAATGGCAAGTTTTAATAAGCCAATGAGAAAATTCCATTTTTATAACATCTCTCAAGAACGATCTAATATTTGAACGATTTTTAGGATAGGAGGCTAAAATTGCTTCTTTCATCCACTGTCCACATTTTAAACATAATTTCGTTCTCAGATATTCAATTCATCATATTAAATATAAGCATTAATTAGTATCATTCTACATGGTAATTCTCACGGCCAAATTATGATAGTCACAATTTACCTCAATCTAGTCACGGTGAGTCGTGATGGCTCGGGGAGTGGAGCGTTTGTTTTCCAATGAGGTGAACCGGGTTCGAATCCCAGCCATGGCTGTTCGATACGAATTTTGCACCCGGCTTGTACCAGCCACAGTGCTGACGCAAAATATCCTCACCTGTTGACAGATTGAAGCTTAGAGTCCTCTAGTCGTCAGGCTCATTTTGGGAGGTTTTTCGTGGTTTTCCTCACCATGTAACTCAAATGCGGGTTAGTTCCATTAAAAAGTCCTCCACGATGGCAAATTACTCTCGAAACTTCATCCAGGAGTTCCCTTGTCTTCTAGATTGGGTTCGAAATTACAAGGCTACGGAGGTGAACATTAATAGTCCTAAACCCAAAATATTGGTTAGGCTGTTCAACCTAAAATATTGGTCAGGCTAGTCATGGTGGCTCAAGAAGTAGAGCATTCTACTCCCAATTAAGTGACCCAAGTCTGAATCCAAACGGTGGCAAGTCGATCTGAATTTTGCATCAGGATAACACCGACCACAATGCTAATGTAAAATATCCTCAATGGTAGACGGATCACGGATTAAAATCCCTCTGCCATCGGGTTAACCGTGGGTGGTCTTAGCAAATGCGAGTAATTTCCATCGAAAACACCTCCATTCTAGTTTGTACCAATAATTGATCCAGGAGTTTCCTTGTCTTCTAGGTTGGGTACAGAATTGAACGTAAATAGGCGTAATCTAAAATAGGTCGGCTTTTCAACCCCGATTATACACTAAAATAATTTTGATTTTTAGAACATAATCTTTCTTATTTAATATTATTTATATTTATAGAAACATGTATCGAAAAGCGTAACTGTAAATAAAATAAACAAGTGATTTCAGATAGTTTAAAAATATTAATTCGCTGATTCAATTACCATTCACGCAGATCTCGAGTTCATCAGACGTAACAAATAAAAATAATTAGTTATTAAAGAACATTTAAAAATTTTCCCGTGAAACTCGCTTTTATTAAATAGATCTGCAAGCAATCAAATATCACTTTTAACTTCTAACTACTTGAAAAAACAGAATCATCAGTAGTTTAATTTATAGTTTACAATTCGTTTTTCAAATGTCACTTCTGGACGAACTAATTAAAATTTCTAAATAAATTCCCTGATTGCCCTTCGCATTCTTTGTCCAAATTTCAAGGCATACATCGTTCGAGACTTATTCTACCCCTTTATACAAACTATCCCTTTATTTTATTATAGATATTATGTTTGAGGTTCCAAAAATATCTAGCTAACATGTGCTCGACTTTAACAAAGTAACTTTGAAAAATTATTTTGTTGGATATAATGCATCCTAACTCTTGCTGAATCAACAACAATCATTAAGATAGGGTAAATAATCTATCTATTTGTTTAGCCCAACTAACTTTTAAAAAGGCAATATTCTGCAGAGTTTGCTAGTTTCTCAAAAACCTTTTCATTGCATTTATCTTTCATTTGAAAAGGCAGCTAAACTAATGGTTTCGTTTTTCATTGTGGGCCGCAGTGGATGTTTCATTCATTTCCACAAATGATAAGGACAGGACCCATTACTCAGGACTCCTTATCACTGATCTACGCATTTTTCATTCAAAAAGTAACAAGCTCCAATTAAACAGGAAAGAAAACTTCGATTTCGTTTTCTGTTTCCGGTAATCTAATGAGTTTCTATTTTTTATCTCCTTAACTAGAGTACACTAGTAACTATATTACATTGTAACCAATTTAGGAACACTAGTTTAGTCAGAACTTTATTTTATTTTGCCGGTTGTTTAATGACATTTTGTATACATTGAAATTAATCTGCGATTTTAAGTTTTGCCTTTATCAATTTAAAATATTTGAAATTTGCAGTGATATTGCTTAACATGTTCTTTTGTAGTTTCTCATTTGTCGGTGGGTGGGTCAAAAATATAGTGAGAGAGAGAGAGATACATTACATAAACATAGCGAGAGACACATTTTGGAAAATGTTAGCTCGGGATAGCCTGGTAGGTAGGGCGTTAGACTCGTGTTCATGAAAACGGGAGTCCGAATCCAGTCCCGAAGAATCCCCGTGAATTATATGGTGACTCGTACACGCTAAATCTGTCGGGATCAAAAAGTCCTCCAATTTCCCATGATAAATCAATATCTCAGGGGGTACTGATCCAGAAGTTCCCTTGTCTTCTAGACTGGGTTCAATATTACAAGGCTACGGAGTTGAACATTGGTAGACGTAAACACAAATTTGGGTCTGCTGTCCAACGACGGTTATAAAAATATATTACTGAGCCGACTCTTGGCTAACACCGGCAACAGTGCTGACGTAAAATATCCTCTGTGGTAGATGAATCATGGGTTAAAGTCTCCTTGGCGTCAGACCAACCGTGGGGGATTTTCATGGTTTTCCTCTCCCTGTAACGCAAATACGGGTTAGTTCTATCAATAAGTCTTCCATAAAGGCAAGTTTCTCAAAATATTGGATCAAGAAGTTCCCTTGTCTTCTGGATTGGGTTCAAAAGTACAAGGCTACCGAGTTGAACATTAGTAGTCGTAAACACAAAATTGGGTCAGCTGCTCAAAGGTGGTTAGGAAATATGATATTCAATTAGGACATGAATGGCCTTTTATGGTATTGCTTCTCATTGCAGAAACATTTTTAACTCTTTAATTATACCGAAGAGCAAATTTTTTGATGCAACAATATAATTGCTTCATCTTCCCTAAATCGAGTGTGGGAGCTGCGATGCCTCAGGGGATAGTGCGTTCGTCGTCCAAAGAGGTGGACTGAGTTCGAATACTGCCAATGGCTGGTCGATACGAATTCCACACCCGGCTTGCACCGACTACATGGCTGACGTGAAATATCCTCAGTGGTAGACGAATCATGGGTTAGAGTCCCCTTGCCGTTAGGCTAGCCGTGAGAGGTTCTCCTGATCTTCCAATTCATGCAACAAATCATACCTGTGGGGGTACTGATCCAAGGGTTCTCTTATCTTCCGGATAAGGTTAAAAATTATAACGCTACGTAGTTGAACATTAATAGTCGTAAACCTACAAATTGAATTGGCTGTTCAACGACGGTTTAAAAAAAAAATTTTAAAAAATCAATTGGATGTAGGGATTTCAAATATAAAATTAGTTTTGCTCCTGAAGTTACAGATAATTTTAGACTATTTTCTGTACAAGTTTAAAATCGTTACATGCAAAAAGGGGGTCACACAAATGATTCTACAAATTCTAGGGAGCACATCATCAGTATTAAAATTCAGCAAGAATCCATGCAAGTTAAATGTTGTTCTATGCGGCTAGGGGCGATTTTCTATCATGACCTGTTTAGAAGCACACGAAAAAACAGTTCATAATTTGAAACCACGTATGATGATATTTCCAAGCATGGCTTAATATGCCATTTTAATCCTTAAAACCAACCTGCCCTAACTCCCCTAAAATTTTGTTGCAACATTTAAGCAACTTGTTGTTGTATATAATGTATCTAATCTTATAATAGACTAAAAATGTCAGTTAAAAAACTGCAGGTTGGGTATAAAAACTGATAACAGATTTGAAATCAGTAATGTGAAAATAACCTATGTCCGTTAAAGCACTCTCATGTAACAGAAAAAATTAAAATATTTTTTTTCTCAAGTATTATTTACCTAGTCATCGTAAAGAATGGGCGAGTGGGGCACTTGTCCAGGGCCTCATATTCTTGGTACAATAGGGAGCTCCACCCTGGAAATATTTGAAAAAAATCTTTTCCTTTAAAAATATTTTTCTTCAGAAATGGTGTATTTTTTATTATGTAAAAATGATAGAGAAGATGGCAGTATCACACCTGTCATCTTTTATTCTTTTTATTCCGGGGATGAATTTCAAAAATGGTAGGTAGATGACTTAAATACTGTTGTAGGCATAAATATTGTCTCGTTTTGACAGAATCTCATGAAATCATCAGCTGCTTATCATGTTTTTAAATGCTTGTTCAGTTTGTTTATAAGTTGAAGTGGTCATAAGTATTTTAATATTAAATTTATAAATTCAAGATATGAAAAGAAAGCAAATAATTTGCGACTACTTTCAATATAAAAATAAAATCTTACGAAACCTTCATAAAATTTAGCAGATATGCAACAGTTGTTTTCCTTTTATTAAAAAAAAGAACTTGCCTAGAGAAAAAATTTTCGAAAATCAAAATATTTAAATTAAATTTATAAAATTTGATTAAGCTTATAACATTGTTTTATAATTTGAAAATAAAATTTAGGCTGATTATTTTAACCGGTCCGCCGGCCGGCCTGTGTAGGGGGCAGGGAACTATCCCTGCATCAGAAAGGTTCTGGGTTCGAATCCCGGGCAAGGCATAGATGTTTCTTTCTCTCTATCTGTGTTCTATGTCCCTTCTCCTTTGTGTGTGAATGTGACCCGCCCTATAAACGGGTTGTGGTAGTGCGACGTGGGCGACGCTGCTCCACCGCCGTGGCCACGCCACAGGTGTCCACTGGGTAACGAAAAGAGAGTTAGCAGTTCTGGCACTTTCTGTGGCCAATGGACAATAGTTCCAAGTGCCTGCCATTAAAAAAAAAAATTTAAACGGTCCTTTAAATGCATAATTACTAACTTCTAAGGGCTGTAAACTGATAACATTGGGTACAAAAAATATATAAACTAAATGATATTGTAAGATTTGATGACAATGATGCAAAAATATATTAGTTTTTTTGTCATAAGGAAATTTTAAAAGAAAAAAAAAGACAGTTTTTTTTTTCTTCAATAATAAAAGAGAAAATCTGCAATTTTATTTTTACATGTCAAATACCATCATATCAGTCCGCTCAAAAAAGTATTCTATCATTTTGCTTTATTTATGATATTTATTTTTATTTTTAATAGTATAATGTTGTATAACAAAAAAATGCTTAATAGTTTGTAGAATTCATTCCGAAAGAATTTAGGGACTTAATTATTCCATTCTATGTGAAATGTATTTACAAGGAGAAACACATTAAGGCCTGGTTTTTATGCCATTTCTAACACATTTCACAAATTGCTCAGAGCTCAAGGGAACATTTCTTTAGGGAAGAAAAAAAGGACATTAAGAACTATTAGTGATTCTCTGCTTCAATTCATGGAGCCGTACTTCTGAATTGAAGAAGGAAGATGTCTTATCTTTCCTCCAGAAATCTAGCTTAGGAGGGGGGGGAGAAACCAGGGGGAAAAAAGGAATAATGTATTTTCCCTACAGATATGTCATTTGGATGAATTCCACCCCCTTTAGGATCTGTTAAGAAAGGGCGGAACATATTCTTAGACATTTTTAGCAATAGAAGTGAAATCGATCTCGAATTTAATTTTTTTCAGATTTTAAAATTTAGTTTTTATATTTAAAAAAGAAACGCCATCTAGCCAAAGCTTAATCTTTTTTGAAAAGCCTTTTTTAATTTAATTAAACTAAATCTGAATTATATAAAATGAGATTTGAATATTTAATTGAATGAATATGCTTAAATTAAATAAATAAACCCAAGAAACTGATGCCGAAATATACACTTGAAAATATAAAAGCTGCATTTGTTTAAAAAAAATATGAGAAGTGGAAATACTAGAAACGTATCAAGCTTTAAAAAATAATAGGTGTCCATTCTCAAGATTTGCGAGAAGAGAATGAGGGAAATATGGCATTTAAAACAGAAAACGTAAAGTTCCCAGCAAAAAAAAAAAATATATATATAAAGGTGAAAAACGAAACTATAGAATAGTTTATCAGCATTTGAAGTCAAATTGAAAATATTTATGTTAATCATTGGTTTGCTATTATTTTCATTTCTAATAGCAAAACAGAAAAACTCTTTCGAAACGAGACATACCTGCTGTCTTATTTAAATTTGAATTTTAATAAAGCTGTTTGTGCATATAATTTCCGTATATTAGATTGCTGAATAGTCTAAGTCTGCTAAGGGTGGGGCGCTTATGGTATTTCAAAAATATTTCTTTTAATAATTATTGAAGTTCATTTTTTTAAAGAAAATATTTGCTTGGCAATAAAATTTTGTTTCTATTAGAATTATATCAACAACTTTGATATAAGCATATCATCAATTGGCGTGTATTTCAATGATCTCCATATCTCTAAGTGCTTACAAAAAAAAAGTTCTTCGAAATCTATTTGTAGAAGTAAAAAAAAGGATCATTTTTGTACGAAGCTCATTATAAAGCGATTTCAATAAAATTCGTATTATATTTCCACAAAACAATAAGATAAAGAAGATGCCGATTCTGTAGAGTGCGGAATAAATTGAATTCTCTTAAAGCAAGTCCAGAATGCATGTCATATTATCCATAAAATGGGCAAAGCAAAGTCATTTTTGCTTTTACTTTAGCAAAGTATTTAGCAGGTTTAAACTTCAAAAAATAGACTTGGATATCAAAAATTTTGAAACCAATTTTTTAAAAGCTGTTTTTTTCTCCAAGAAAAATGTCTATATAGCACATCTGCCAACTTTCAGTCTCTCCGCGGATGACTTTCCCAAATTGAAGTAAAAGAAAAATTAAATTACAGTTATAAATAAAAATATCTGTTTCTTTTCGCTCGGAGTAGTATATTTTTTGAAAATTTTAATCCCTTTATATGCAATGGTGGTCAAAATCATTTTAAATTAAATTTAGAAATCCAAGATAGAAATAGGAAGTAAAATATTTTACCATCCATTTAAAGGTATAAATAAAATTCAATGCAAACTGCGTAAATGCTGGCAGCTTTGTATAGAATGATATTTAATATTCATTGTGTAGAGACACCTAATAAGGGTCGTTTATGAACACTGACATTTTATATTTTATAACCGTCGTTGAACAGCCGGCCCAATTTTATGGGTTTAAAATTGTTAATGCTCAACTCTGCAACCTTGTAATTTTGTAACTCCAATACAAATGACAAGAGTGCAACTGGATGAAGTATTGGGAGAAATTAGCCTTCGTGGAGGACTTTTTGATGAAGCTAACCCGTATTTGCGTTACATAGAGAGGAAGATCATGAGAGCCTCCCACGGTTAGCCTAACGGCAAGGAGACTCTTACCCATGATCTGTTTACCACTGAGGATATTTCACGTCAGCACCGTGGTTGGTGCAAGCCGGATGCGCAATTCGTATCGACTGGGATTCGAACACGATTCGCCTCATTGGAAGGCGAACGCTCTATCCCGTGAGCCATTGCGGCTCATGAACACTGACTTGCAACTACTCGAGATCGGCAGAAACTTAATAATTATTGCCAAAATGTTTTTGGCATTAATACAAATATCATACAAATTTTCACGAAAATAAACTAAAAAATGGTATATAAAAATTAAGTAAGATTACTATAGGATAATTTTCAAATTTTACTTTAAATCATTATAGACTTAGTAAATCCATCTATTTTTTTTAAAAAAAAAGGACGATGAACAATCTGCTTTTGTTGAGTTGATTAGTTTAAATTTTTTTTGGTATTATTTAAGATAATAGCAAATTCTTTCAATACTGCATCTGATTTACTTTTCATTATTAATTTTATTTTTCCTCTTTATCCCTTTTTTTTTCTTCATTTCAATGGTTCGCTTCAAATTTTTTAAGTACTTCTCTTACCTTTGGTGAGCATCAGATGCTAACATAATAATTCCCTTATAACTGGGACTAAGTAAGGTTTTTGTCAATTTCTTTCATTCCTGAAAAGATATGAAGACCTGAATTAACCATTTATCGTAGGTCAAAACATTGCCAAGGATGGAGAATCCTCGTTCAATTGCAACACTGGTATGTGACAAGGATTACAAAATTTCTACTACATGAACAACAGAAGTAAATTTAACTTCATTACTTGTACTTTTGACAGAATTATTCCTGAATAATACTGGTCTGTAGTAGGACAGTCTTTTAGTTTCATTGTTTCCTTAAAGATTAAAACGCGTCTACGAAAAAATATAAAAAATATTTCACATGTATCATGATTAATGCCTTGCAATGATTTGAGACTTGAAGGAGGCTAACTTAAAATTGTCTTTATAAAAATGTCGAAGATCGGATAAAATACTCTCTTCTATTTTTAACAGTCCCGATCGTTAAGACATGGTTCTCATCAGATCACTGAAGTCAAGCATCGCAGTCTGCGGTCAGTGTGAGGATGGGTGACCACTTGGATCATTCTGAGTAGAGACCTAGGGTGTTCGGTATTGGTTCTCGTTAAACTGCTCTACCGTCGTAAAGTGCTCGATTTCGCGTGCAGGTCGTTGGGCTATCGAAGCGGGGGTGCCATCCCTCTGCAAAGGATCATAATTGTGATGGCATGTCTTCGGATCATCCTCAGGGATGTTTTCCAGACCGTCGCCAATAGCACATTGTGCAGCTCTAGTGTGACGTAAATGAACTACAACAGCAACTACAACAATCTATTTTTAACTGCTTATTAAGGCTTACTAAGGCTGCTTATCATGTCCTGTATAACTCCTCAGAAATCACTCAAAATTGTTTTTGTTTTATTTCCCTTTACTTTGGATAATTCTTTAGTCAGTTCCAAGTTGTACTATATTTCTGCTAATAGTATTAAAGGTAATAACTTTTATCTTCTTCCCTCATCTATCAAACTATCTTCAGTGATTATATACAACTTACTCTGGGCCGGGATAACCTGGTTGGTAGGGCGCTGTTCATGAGAACGGAAGTTCGAATCCTGCCGGGCGAAGAATCGCCGTATATTAAATGGTGACTGGCGCACGATAAATCTATCGAGGTCACAAAGTCATCCAAGTTCCCATAACAAATCGTTATTTCGGAGGTACTGATCCAGGAGTACCCTTGTCTTCTGGACTGGGTTCAAAAGTTCAAGACTATGGAGTTGAATATTGGTAGTCGTATGCTCAAGTTTGGGTCGGCTGTTCAACGATGGTTATAAAATAAAGAGCTCTGAGCCGTGGTGGCTCAGGGGATAGAGTGTTCGCCTCGAAACGTGTTGAACCAGGTTCTAATCTGTACCGTTACCCTTCAAACTTTGGCAAGGCTGTGATCTTTTAATTGAATTTTGGTAACGGTTACCCAGGTTCAAAATTAGACAAATACTTAATGAATTACATGAAACATTTAACAATTAAAATTAAATTTTATTATAACTATAAATTTTCAACAAACACAACTTCAATCATTTCCAGGTGCCTTCATGTGCAGAAAAATCTCCAATTTATACGCTTTTAAAATTCCAAATTGTTATACTCCAGATAAAACTTTTCGATAAAAAACAGCTATATCTCCAGCTATATCTAAACTCATTATCGATGATACCGGCTCAGAACACACGTCTAGCAGCCATGATAGATCCTGTCAGCGGTGAAGTTTCAACCCAACATTCCATCGGGCACGATCCGCACTCCCGTCGTACTGCTTTTTCAGCCACTCTTCACGCCTCTTATACTTTTTTCATCAAGGCGAAATAATCCATACTGACCTGTTTACTCGCTCAAAAGTCATCCCGCATCCAGTGGACGTCAGAACAAAAAAAAAAGATCCATAAGAAAAACCAGCTACAAACCCACTAATACGCCATAAAAGTGATAATCCAATCCTCCTTAAATGTTAATGCAATTTATATCCACAATCTACCCCAAAAATCCCATTTTAAAAGGATAAATAAAAATTTCTCATGAAATATCATAATTTTGATTGCATTTAAATTTAATCATAGTGGTGCCATCTATTGAAAAATAATCCTTCTTTAAAAAGTATTGAAACAAAAAAAAACTCCAATAAATTCCTATTTATTACAAATCACAGCGATAGCTGGTCGAAACGAATTTCTCACCCATCTCGCACCAACCACTTTGCTGACGTAAAATACTGTCAGTGATAGACGGCTTATGAGTTAAAATCTCTTTGCCATCAGATTAACCGTGAGAGGTTTTCGTGATTTTTCTCTCAATGTAACGCAAATGCCGGTTAGTTCCATTAAAAAACAGTCCTTCACGAAGGCAAAGCTTCTCCCTATACTTGATCCTGGAGTTGACTTACAAGGCTACGGAGTAGAACATTGGAAATGGGAAACACAACATTGGGTCGGCTGTTCAACGACGGTTATTAAAAATATAACATTCTTTAACGTTTAAAAGCAAATATTTTTCCTCTTCAAACAATTTATGTACCGTTGATGCATCATTTTGAAATAGTTTCAAATAATTAAAACAAATGTACCACTCTCTAACCTATAAAAAATAATTTGACCCTAATGTCAAATTTTCGAAGTTTTACAATACTTTGACTCTGGCCCGATTATAGCTGAATGGAGTTAGAAAGCAAAAGAAAAAGTTTTAGGAAGTATTTAATGACTGCGCTCCATTCTTCAAGAATTCTTGCAGCAGCCGGTACTAGAGTCTATCATCTAAATGGGGAACGCTTTATTAAATCTAGAACTTATTCATATTTTGCTTATTTATTTTAATTAATATCTCCTTTTTTATTTCATTTATGAATAAGAGTTACGATTTTTAATTAATTTCTTGTATTTTATTTCATTTATGAATAAAAATAACGATTTTTAAAAATAAAGGCTCATTAAAAACTTTTAAGGGCTTATGTAAATTTCTTAAGAGCATTATTTTTCAATTTAATAAGACACTTTAAACGATTTAAATGATTAGAAAAAATAACCGATAGTTAGCTTAAGTCGTCACTTTTTTTGCTAACTCGCCAACGTGCTGAGTGGTTATTTCCAAGTCTAGTACTGTTTGAACAAAAATAAGTCTACATATATTAATTAAAATAAGCATGAAAAGCTTTCACTTTTATTGCCGTGAATCTTTCCACATCAAATTAATGGATTCTGAAGGATCAAAATTTTGAATAAGGACATTAGACATTTTAATATTTTTCAGAGTTTCTTTCCACATTGATGATCATTAAACGATTTAAATGATTAGAAAAAATAACCGATAGTTAACTTAAGTCGTCACTTTTTTTTGTTAACTCGTCAACGTGCTGAGTGGTTATTTCCAAGTCTAGTACTGTTTGAACAAAAATAAGTCTACATATATTAATTAAAATAAGCATGAAAAGCTTTCACTTTTATTGCCGTGAATCTTTCCACATCAAATTAATGAATTCTGAAAGATCAAAATTTTGAATAAGGACATTAGACATTTTAATATTTTTCAGAGTTTCTTTCCACATTGATGATCATTAAACGATTTAAATGATTAGAAAAAATAACCGATAGTTAACTTAAGTCGTCACTTTTTTTTGTTAACTCGTCAACGTGCTGAGTGGTTATTTCCAAGTCTAGTACTGTTTGAACAAAAAGAAAAGTCGAAATATATATTAATTCAAACAAGCATGAAAACCTTTCACTTTTATTGTCATTTGCTAATAGAATGAAAGTCTGATGCTTAAGGTTATTTCTACTAATTACAAACCAATAATCCTCTCCTGTTAATTTATTAAGCATACTGTAACAATTGTTTTGAAGAAAAAAAGCAATATAGCATTTAGCTATTTTTCTTTTCGTACTAATCAAGTATTGAGAAAGAAAAGCAATAATAAAAAATAAAGGAAAGAAACAATGTTTGTTCGAAGTGCAGAGAAACAAAGATGATTCAGACAATATCTGCAGAGGGTGGACCATTGTGTTTTTAGTGTCAACAAAAAGAAGGGATTTGTTCTTTTTTCTACTTATTCTTATTGCACAAAAGGATGCTGATGAATGAAAGAAAACAAAATGATGAAAAAAAGTGCTAGAAACAACAATGTCTTATAAATGATGTGCTGCTTAAATATTTTTGGATGCTCATGCTTATTTATTTTCGCTCTATCTTCATTGCTTTAATATTTTCCTTTTATTTTGGGTATTTCTCATGAAAATACTCAAAAAACACTTGGATTGTTTGATCACGTGGGAAAAAGAGTAAAAAAATTAACACTGAAGCTGTAAGTCGATCAGCATTATTTTTTTTAAAAAAATATTATTTCAGAAATTTATATTCTATATTACAAAGAGGAGCAAAGAAACTGACATTTTTTTTTTGCATTTTTTCCTGTGGACAGGTTTATATTTTATAGAAAGCAATATGGATTAATCATTTTTCGAAGTTTTTTTTCCATCTCTTAATAGAATAATATTACATTTATTTTACTTTTTCAGCATCATATTTCTCAATCTTTTTCAATAGACACGCGCTATACTGGATAAAGTTTTATGATAAATAATTGCCAGAATGCATCTCTCTTAAACTTAAATTCTCAGTCATATATATAAATCAATCGAGAAAAATAGTGCAATAATGTCAGCTAAGCTTATATGGGGGAAATAAATGGTTTGTTGGTTTTCTTAAAATATAGTCATAATTTTTATTTTTTAATATCTCTTTCGCGATGATACAAAAAAAGAAAAACAAGAAAAGAAATAATAAAAGTGGGAGAAAGATTTCGAAGAAAAGTGAAATTGAAAAAGGAAATAAAATTTAAAACTAATGAAAACTAGGAAAATTAAGAACTAAAAGATCTTATCTCGTCATCAGATCTCACGATTAGACACGCTAAAAAGTGCTTTTTAATAGTGTATAAATATTGAAGTGCTATATTATTACAACATTAGAAAGCACTTCTTATGAGGGTACAAATAAGATAAAATTTAAAACTAATTAAAATTAGGAAAGTCAAGAACCAAAAGATATAATATCGTTATCAGATCTGACGATTAGACCCGCAAAAAAGTGCTTTTTAATACTGTATAAATTTGAAGTATTATTTGACTATTATATTAATATTAATGCAACGTTAGAAAGCACTTCTTATGTGGGTGTAATAATATGAGCTAATAACAAGATTATATCCTTGCGTTGTTAAATTTTCTAATTTATGTATTTTCCTTTGTAACATTAACATTTTTTTCATTAAAATATTTTTTTCACCATTTTTTTTATTTTTTTTGTGTTTTTTGCATTTTTAGCTTATATTTTGGGTTCTACGTACTTGCAGCTACATAAAGGGCTACAACAATTTTACAAGGTAGCATTTAAAAAAATACATTTGCAGTAATTTGCCTTAAAATATAGATATACTAAGTGACGTACCAAATAATAAATAACTTGAAGAAATTACCATTGCTCGCTTGGCACATTACAAATAAAAAAATTTAAAAAAAAAACAACAACATAATTTTAAACCCTTCAAACAGTTTCTTTTAAATTTTTTCATTTGAGTAGTATATAATTAGGAGGATTTTGCTCAAACGCGATTTATCGTTAAACTCGAAATAACAAAATATTTCGAAATAAAGGTAGCTCCACCCAAAATAATAAAAGGGGCCATAAATGAATAGTGTTAGGTTTGAAAGGAGGCGGCTTTTAAAATTGTGGCATATTGTAACAAAGGGAAAGGAGGGTTAACAAGAAGTGTGGGTTTTAATGGTAGCTTCTTGCGTGACTCACTATTACTTACAAAATTACTTACAATTACTTATAAAATCACAATTACTTAATATTAATATTAAAACTTCTCTGGGCTTCGATCGAAACTTAAATTGTTAAGCATTTCGACTACCGATTCTACAGTTCTGAGCAGAACATCCTTACAAACGTTCTGTTACCCGATGATGAAAAAAATTAATACTTAAACTGTAAAAAAAAAGTTTAAAACACAACTCTTTAAGAATTTCCTCATTAATAGATCATCTTTTTTATAAGAGACAACAACTAGAAAACGTGTTTATTTTAAGATTTCGATAAAGTATTCCGTCTAAAATAAACTACATAAAAAGAAATCTTAAATAAACTTTCTCATTACTGAATATTAATAAAGATGAAAAAACGCTGGCGTCAACAGTTTTTTCCTCATGTGTTTTGTGCCGTTGTAAATTGAAAGGTATTTTATTTGAGTCAGGCCTTTACTGAAAAACTCTTACGTCAACTTTTTTTCCCTCTCTGGTTAAATATTTATTTTATGTTTTTTTTTTTATGAAATTGATTAAAAGTTTTTAAAGCAAATGCTTTTCTCCCATTTTTATATTTCACAATTTTCTTACAAGTTGAGGAGGAAAAGATTTTTTGTTTACTTTTCAAATTAGTTTTGTTTGTTTAATCTAAAAGGAATAAGTTAATTGATCTTTTATGTATTGTTGCTAACCTTTGAGGTTCACATAAATAGTTTTTTTCTTAAAGTTTTAAAGTGAAGAAGAGAATGCTTAATGAACTGTAATTTTATATATACATAACATATTCACGCTTAT
This sequence comes from Parasteatoda tepidariorum, assembly GCF_982258835.1. Classification (NCBI taxonomy): domain Eukaryota; kingdom Metazoa; phylum Arthropoda; class Arachnida; order Araneae; family Theridiidae; genus Parasteatoda; species Parasteatoda tepidariorum. The sequence continues at coordinate 100,864,116 of NC_141757.1, forward strand.
TCATTTTTGTTTAAGTCCATATTTCTTAGAAAAACAGTAAACATTTCGCTAACATAATGTACAGTTAATGTACTTTTGTGTAATAAGTTTTAGCCAATATGCTAATAGGGACAAAATGGGCGATTACCTGCATTTAAAAAAGAATCGCCAGTATTAGATTAAAAAGAAGCCTAAAGAATACAGATTGAATAGAAGAAATCATTACATTACAATACATTAGAAGAAATAAATGAGAATTAATTTTACTTTTTAACTAGATTAGAAAACGGTTTTTATCTATCGTGTATTCGTTTTTTTTTATTTTAAAAATATTTTAAAATTGATGCATATAAATAAATACAAATCTTAACACTTAATTTTTTCTCTCTTTTCTGTTTCTATCTTTTCATTGCTATTATTTTTGACATCGAAAACAGCTATTTCAGCGCGTCAAATTTCAATTCCGTAGTTGCATTTCAGCGGGCAGTAGATCGCCTCGTAGGATCAACTATTACTACTAGTTTATAGGTTAATAATACTCGAACTTAACATCTTATATTAAACTTTTTTATTCTGTCGTACTCCCTATACATTTGTCTAATTTAAAGTTCATACGTACAACTGTACATAGAATGTACTATGTATGATTGTAAAATCGTATTTGAGCAGCAAAAAATTATGTAACGTAAAACAGCTGAAATTTTTTCCTATGAGAAGATTTTAAAATTTCCAAGAAATCTTATTATTGAACAACAGAACAAAATGTAACGTAAAGAAAAGGAAAAAATTCACGAATATAGCACATAAAATTACTTTCGAACAAACCGGAATAATGAAACCAAAACTTGTGTTAAGCTCATAAACAAATAAGGCTCTTTCAACACATCAAATTTTTCTACAAATATAACATGTAATACTTCTTATCGAATGATAATTTTTTATTTCATCGTACTTCCTTTACATTTTTCTACACTCTTTCGTAATTTGAAGTTTCTAAGTCTTTTAATTTTTGCGTAACTAAATATACCGTTGTATAATGTTTTGCGGAACTAAATACACCGTTAAGTGGAACACCCAAAAAAAGCGGTGACAGCGGCTCCTTGGTATTGATGGAAAGATTAAACGCAAAATAAATCCTTGTCCAAGTACAGAAAAAAATACGATTCAAGAAAAATATTGGCAAAAAGAACTTTTGTCTTAATGAAAGACCATGGATACTAAAATTATTTTCTCTTTATTTCTTTGAATTTTAATAGTCGTTAAAATTAAGGATCCATGTTATGAATCAATAACTTGAACTAGTGTCAAACATTGACTTCGGATTTTCTTACTTAACCCACTGGCGGTTAAGGAAATGGGCAAAATTGGGAGAATGTTTCTCCCATACACACAGTTCCCCTATCAGTTAACATGGGAAAACCGGTTTTGCTATGCAGAGAAGACTGCAGGTTAAAATGCGACTTTTTACGTGCAGAACCGTCAGTGGGTTAATATCAATCCTATATTTGCGCGTGATTCCAAAACTTTTAACACCTTTCCCTTATAAATTTCAACAATAAATAGTAAGACTCTTTCGCAAATTGTTTAGAACAGATATTTTACTAAAAAAACTTTTTTATCTAGGCAATAAGGTGTTTCTGTGTATTATTTCATTAGAGGAAATTCCGGAAAATTGTAGTTTTTATCTTGGGATATAATACTAAGAAACAGTAGAAAATAAATTGCTACTTTTGATAAAATGTGGTTTATAGCTTCATAGGTGCAAGCCCCTCGTCATATCATTTAAGTCATTCCTCGCTAATTATTATTTTCTACATCGATATACACAATACAATTTAAGATACAAAAGTAATACGAACGAGAGTTGAACAGAAAAAAAAATAATTCTATAATTAATTCCTTGTTACGACAGCATCAAGCTGCTAATGTCATAACTGGAAGGATATTTGAAGATAAAATAAAACAAAACAAATTTTTATCTCACATGAAACTAAAAGGATTACCACAACATGAAGGAACCGAAAAGCAGTAATAGAGAATAACATACTAAACATCACCACAGCAGGAAAATTCGAAAAGCTTATAACATAAAATAACATCCTAAATATCAAAAAAGAAAAAGCAGTAAAACACTAACATACATGGCAGCTTCATCAAGAGACATTACCGTGCAGTCAGTGCGGAAGCAGTTTCTGCGGTTGGTGTACCTACGACTGTCCCAAGAAAGATTAAAAAAATTATTTTGGCCCAAGTACCGATATATATATATATATATATATATATATATATATATATATATATATATATATATATATATATATATATATATATATATATATATATATATATATATATATAAATGATGCAGTCGGACCGAGCAGGGAAACAGACACAGGATTTTAATGAAATCAGATGTATTTTATTTAGATCATGTTCTTATGGAAGACCAGAGAAGAGTGATGTTAACTCCATTCAGGATCAGTCTTTCTGGTAGGGAAAATCTTGCAAATAATCCGAAAATGTCTCTATTTAGAGAAGAAAGGGAAATCTTAGAAATTACTATTGGTTAATGAACTTGCTCGAGTGATTCCCACGGCTTAAAAGGGAAAAAAGATCTTTATTTAAATTTATGCATAGTTGGACCAAAAATAGATTTAGAAACAGGATGTAGCTTTTAAAAGTGTGAGAAAGTATTTCGATTTGAATAATTAATTAGTAATAAAGTGGGAGTTGTTTTATAGCAAAGAAACTTACATAAAAAGATTAATAAAAGCTTTTTATGTTACATATATATATCTGTATATATGTATATCTGTATGTATATATATATATATATACTAGCTGACCCGGCAAACGTTGTTTTGCCATATGAATTATTTCTTATTTCTAGAGTATGAAAATATATCTTATTATATGAGTGGAAGAGGCATGGAGCGCTGTGAACGATGACGGAATGTGAAAATAACAATACACCAAATAATAGTTTTTTTTAATTTATTGTAACTTTTTTTATAAATTATATATACAACGAATTCTGAAAATATTAGTCAACAATATTAATCTTTTAGTCCAATGGAGTGTATAATATTTTTTGTCATTCCATCTTTAGCTAACACAAATAAACTGGATGGTTTGCCCACTCGAGAGCATGCCACGTATATTCGTGTGAAAAACATGGTGGGCTCAAACCTAAGACAGAAACAGACATTGTTTGGCCTTGTCACTTGTCATTGCAAGGACCAATCTAATGGGGAACTGAATGCGTTTAAATTGAATTGGCACATCTGTGGGTATAATAGGGATTCGTGGAAGTAATATACTTTCACCCCGGAATTTGTCATTTAAAATAATAACTTCGATAACGTTGTTCATTTTTAATGACTAATCGCGTGTCGTTGCACAGCCATGGTGGGTTCAAATTACGAAGCAAAATAACCGGAGATTCAACTTTGAGTACTGAACTATGCGGTGGTATGCCTGGTAAGTCCAATTAGTTTAAAACTGTTGGAAAATTTGCAGCTTCAATGTGATCGCGAACTGCATCAACGGATATATATATGTCACCAAGTTACCTGGCAATAACTGTTTGAATAAACCGGGACATGCATCAACCGGTGTGCCTTGATTGCGGGGTTTCCATTTTTTTGTTTGAGCCCATGTGAAATAGTATGGTACTTCTGAGTAAAGTAATATCCATGCAAAGGCATCCGCACGATTACACAATTCAAAAAAAATCTGTCAGTGTAGTTTTTGGTGGATTTATAGCTCGGTCAATCGCTGTCTCGTTCGTGAAATATACGCTCTGACCGTTTTCAAGATGGACGGCTAAATGAGTAACGGTTGGATCATGAATTGGGAATCCAAAGTTACGCCAAACAGCTTCTTTGCAGCTGATGTACCGGCCAATTTGGTACAGCGTTATTTCGTCGTTGTTATTCACTGGAAGAGCAGTCACATTAGTACTTTCAACTCGAAATACTGCCATATTATATACTGCCTTTATTCATATACTTGCAAATATATTTGATGCTCTTCTTTTAAGGGCGAGCATAAGTATTACAGTTTAATATGACTTGTTGCAACGTGCGTGAATATTACTTTTTATTAATTATGTTTCTATGTCTAGTTTGGAATCGTTTAAATAAAGATATATTTTAAATATACGTTAAATTTGTCCAAAAAAGGAAAAAAAATTAGTTATAAACCTATTCTCAGACCTACTGAATATACATATAAAATTTCATCGAAATCGGTCGAGCCGTTTAGGAGGAGTTCAACCACTAAAACTGTGACAAGAGATTTTTATATATATATATATATATATATATATATATATATATATATATATATATATATATATATATATATATATATATATATATATATATATATATATATATATATATATATATATATATATATATATATATATATATATATATATATATATATATATATATATATATATATATATATATATATATATATATATATATATATATATATATATATATATATATATATATATATATATATATATATATATATATATATATATGATATGTATGTATATCTGTAATATCTGAATACAATAAAGGTTAAATGAATCAAATCAACAAGTTGAAAAGACAGTAAACGTTAACACTCAGCGCTGACTAAAGTCCAGTGCTTTCAGCCATAATAAGAATCATTTTGAGTATATCCTGAATATTGTATAATATGAAGTGCAGCTCTATATTGCTCGAAAGCTACTTACTTAGACAGAGAGCAAAGCAATCCGTTGAGATTTCGAATTTCTGCAACAATTCAATCTGGTTTGAGACTAAAGAGATTATTAGACAACATTCTCGGCTTATTCGTGTACCCGGGAGTTAAGTTGACTAAATTGTATAATAGAATTCAGTTGACAATTGAGATTATTAATGCTTCCTTGTACTATTACAACCTGTTGATGAAGGATGAATGTTGATAGATTAATTAGGTAAGTGTTAATGTTAAATGAATGATAGTACTTAACCCAGACAACAGTAGTTTTAACTGCAACAGCTATTTTTTATAAAAATGTAATGATTACAAATTACTTTTGAAATATATCCACTACTTAACTACATTTAAAAGCTGGATTTAATTTGCATTTATGCTCAAAATTTGAAAAATTGAAGCTTGAAAGAAAAAATTCGAGAAAAATGCTATTAAAAAATAATAGGCCTTTCTTATCTTGGGAAATTATAAAAAAATATCTAATCCTTGTTTCTGTTATTAAATTTATTATTCTAAACCTTTTATGATTTCTTTCTTTGAACATTCAACTCTTTTTATGCCTTATTCTGTCGTTCTTGACTATGTATATCAAAAAATTGTCAAACATTTTTGTTTTTCTCAAATGTCTCAAACTCTCAAAAGCATTGTACAGTGCGAAAAAAAATTTTAAAAAAAAACGGAGCACTCTGAATCCATTTTGATTGAATGATAGGATTTTTAAAATCTAGGACTTAATCTTAATGGCTCAAAGGGGTGACCTAAAATATGCTAATTAATAAGTGCAGACTATATTCTAAGTTACGAAATCAGACATAAAAACGTACTTTCTCTGAATAAACATACTTTTGTTTCGGCGGATTCGAATTTCTAACTCCAAACTATAGAGGATAGCCGCAATTTGGTAAATATGGTTCCAATAGTTTGTTCAGGAGAGTACTTCAAAGTTTGATGTATGTTAATTTTACATTTTGCTACATCTCAAGAACTTTTTAAGCGAATTGAGAATTCTTTACACGCAAATGTAAATTATTCGTTTATCCAAAGATAATTTTATATTAAAAAATGAAGTTTAGTAATTATTTATTATTTTATTTAAGAATGGTCGAAAAAATTTTGAATAGTAAGGTATACAATTTCTTGCACAATTTTAAAGAATATAATTTCGCATGGTAAAATGCAAAATTTGAGTAATCTCAGTTGAATAGTTCATGAGAAATTGAATTTCAGAAAAGTCAGATGTATAAAATTTGATTTCTCCGACTATGAATAGCGACCGAAATTGGTTGAAACCAATTTCGCTCAAATTTTGTATTTTTCCATGTAAAATTACGTACTGTAAAATAATGGAAAAATTTTATACCTTAAAATTCAAAGTTTTTTCGAGGAATTCTAGTATTCATGGAATTCTACCATTTCAAAAATCATAAAAATAATAAATATTTACTAAAATTTATTTTTTGCATGCAATTATTACGATTTTTATAACTTTGTAACTGCGTGCAAAAATGTTTCAATTCGCTTATAACGTTCTTGAGATACGACAAAGTACACAAAAAGTAAAACTAACATGAAGAGATCCAAACTTTGAATCACTTTCTTGGTCAAAATATGGGTATCAGATTGCGGCTACCCACGATATTTTAGTTAGTTGCAACCTCTGACCTAATCATAATGTTACTAAATCATTTTATGTAATTCCGTGAAATTAAAGCGGAAATTTTGCTACTTAAAGCTATATAAAGCGAAACAACATGGAAAAAGCCCAAATAATGTCACATAAACAAGCATGTTCATTTTCTAATGAAAAACCTTCATCAGTATCTTTAGCCAAAGAGTGAAAATTGTTCTTGTAATTTGGTAGATTAGTTTTTGGATTATTTTGACTGATTTGGTAGATTGTAATTAATTTGGTAGGACACTGATGAAAGTTCTTCATTGCGGAAAAGAAACTATTGTAAGTTTGTTAATGTGGGCTTGTTCTTTTTTTATTTAATTTTGACTTTTACCCGTGCTTTAATATATATATATTTTATTTTAAGCTTTATCTGTAAAGCAATAATCAAAAACACAATTAAATAAAACTTGTGCTATAAGCTGAAAGCTTTCCGTACATGTAAGTTCATTTGAATTCGCTACTCGCTTTATAGGTTTAGTTTTGTGTTGGCTATATTGATATAATATTAGAAAGCACTCTTTGCTGATATAATCGTGTGAGCAGAGGAGGAGATTATATGTTTTCATTTATTTTTGTATTCAGGTTTATATATATATATATATATATATATATATATATATATATATATATCATAATTAAGGTTATCATAAATTAAGGAAAAATCACAAAAATAGCGATAACTCTTTCAAAAGTAAGCCAAACCGTGCAAAATTTGCATATGTTGTCCACTAAGAGTAGCTGAGTAAAATTGCAATATGCAAATTAGTGGCGCTGCACTCGGCTTACGTCATCTGCCTGGAGCATAAAAGTCCAAGTTTGAGAGAAAGCACACAAATTTTACTGTGATTGCGACATTGAAAATCTGAGATAGCCAATTCGTAATAATGACCTCTAGGCATCATTTGCCTGAAGAACTACGATGGAGAGCCATCGGGAGACTAGAGGCAGGGCAGAGTCAATCAGAAGTGGCCAGATGGCTAAATGTGAGTCCATCTGTGGTTCATAGACTTTGGAGGCAATTTCAAACCACAGATTCGGCATCTAGGAGGTTCAGTCAAGGACGGCCAACTGTTACGACCAGTGCCGATGACCGATATTTGACATTAAGTGCACGCAGGAATAGAACCGCTACTCCGACACATCTTAGATCCTCTCTTGCTGCAGCCACCGGAAGGTTGGTGTCAACGTCAACTGTGCGCAGAAGGCTCCACGAAGGTGGTCTGTATGCGAGACGACCAGCCATTTGCGTGCCGCTCACATCACGCCATAGGAGAGACCGTTTGCAGTGGGCCCGACAACATGTCCACTGGACGTCAGATCAATGGAGGCCTGTTCTCTTTACGGATGAGTCCAGGTTTAGTCTAGAAAGTGACAGTAGACGTTATTTGATATGGAGAGAACCTGGGACCCGTTATCATCCATCAAACATCCGTGAAAGAGATGCATACGGAAGAGGCAGTGTCTGTGTTTGGGGAGGCATATCCTTAGGAGGGCGCACATACCTCCATGTCTTTCCAAGGGGAACCGTGAATGCTCAGGTTTATCGAGACAACATCCTTGATGCTTATGTGCGCCCATATGCCGGGGCAATTGGTGATTGCTTCCTGTTACAGGACGATAATGCAAGACCACACAGAGCTCGCATTGTTGATGATTATCTTCAACAGGAAACAATTACTCGCATGGAGTGGCCAGCTCGATCCCCGGACTTGAATCCTATCGAGCACGTTTGGGATGCTCTAGGGAGGCGTGTATCTGCCATCAATCCGCCCCCTCAGACCCTTGCCATGCTTGCAACTGCTTTACAAGAGCAATGGCTCTCACTTCCTATTGAACTGATAGACCGCATAATTGAAAGCATCACACATCGCTGTTTGTGCTGTATTGCTTCTAGAGGCAATCATATTCCATATTAAAGGTACTTTTTCTATTGCAAACCGATACTTCCAATTTGTTTATTTTATACATGTGCTAATTTCTATACTACTATTAATGTCTGATAATTTCTTTTTATGTTGTTTAATACCTTACTATGTGTTGTATATTGTGGGTAAGTTTCATAAAATTCCATGTGTAATTTCTTGAGTTATCGCGATTTTTGTGAATTTTCCTTAATTTATGATAACCAGTGTATATATATATATATATATATATATATATATATATATATATATATATATATATATATATATATATATATATATATATATATATATATATATATATATATATATATATATATATATATATATATATATATATATATATATATAAAAAGAGAGAGAGAGAGAGATAGGTATATAGATAGAAAGATAGATAGAAAAACGAAGAAAATTAGTAATATATATATGCTACTTCTTTTCGAAAACAATAAATATTTATTCGAATTCACGAGTAAGACGTAAATATCTTTTATGTCATATTTTTTATTCGCATTTTCTGGACTGCAAATAAACATTCTACTTTTCTAAATTTTCTCCTTCGATTTAAGTGAAATTTAATTAAAAGCTTGTCTTCGTTGCCATCTATTAAATACTCTTTTACAGAAGAGAACAACAAATTAAATAGTACTATTTCTGCAGGACAATGCGATTCCTTAATCGATAGGATTTAATTAAAACCAATTGTAATTCACGTAGATTAATTGGATCTTAAATGAATTCGGTTAAGAAAAGGAGTTCTTACTTACAGCTTTGATGCCGATGAACGCTTCTGCAACAAGAAAGTTACTTAAGAGGAGGCCATTTCAACAAATTAATGAAAATGCCATTGTTTTCTGGTGACAAAAATTGCGAGGCTTTTTGATGTTATTTCATAAATAATTTATAATGTTGATCATGAAAGATTTCCCTTGCTTTTTTTTTTCCTTTGATGAATTGTAAATGTAATAGATTATTAAAGAACTTATATTAGCTTGGTTTTAATTTTACATTGCCTTCTTTTAGAAAATGGATGAGGATTTTATCAAACTAGGGAGTGATCATCCGCTAGTCGCTACCGCTCAACAACTACCGGACTGTTGTCGCAGATTACAAGTTTACTATATTAAGGTTTTCTAGTTTTCGTATACACAAAAAGTGTTTGACAATTCCTCCAGAGCTAGGATTTAAAATTTAAAAGCGCTTAGTCATTATTTACACTTAAAATAAAGGATAATTTAAAATTGGAATGCATTCCTTTTTCTAAAAACTCTATAATTAATTACCTTGGTAATTAATTATACTAGCATTACTCTAGCATTAGAGTGAAACATTACAAATTTCAAATATATTTTTTTCCGTAAATTTAAAAAAAAAAGTGTATAAAATGGGATAGCCTTTAAAATTTATGTTCATTTTGTAAGTCTTCAAAGTTCAGATTCTCAAATCGTACAATTTAGTCTATATGCACAAAGAAAAATCATGTAATTATGTAAAATGAGTTTCACTCTTCCAGAAATGCATGTATGCTGAAAAAATGACACAAGTACACATGTTAGCACCTATTTCATAGGAAAAAAAAACTATCTATAACTGATCATGTATGAAACTTGACTCTAGTAACACTTGTAAGACTCTTGACTCATGTAAGAGCATTTTGCACCCACTGGGACATTATGAATGGGAAGCTCATTTTATTTTATGTCTTATTCATCATTTATTACTTAATCTTAATAAGAATAGAATCCGTATCGTGATCTAAGTCAAAATAATTGCCAAGTCTAGGTGACTTTCAGGTAGTGTTCTGATGGAAACCAAAGGGGAAAAAATATCGGAGAGGGGGACCAACTCGAGTGTATCTCATCGGCACCCTCAGGCAAATCTTTGGCGCCTTGGCAATTGTAGTTGGCGCAACAGATCACGATATGGATTTTGCCCACATTTTAACCGAAATCGTCTCTTTTTTCCTAGTAGTTCTGTTTTAAGGCTGGAATAATTGTTGAGTGATACCCATCATACTAACTTTCTAGTGTTTCTACCCGCTAGGAAAATTCTAAACTCGCGTCTTGGTGCGTCTTCAAGAATAATCTAACTTAGAGACTCTACAGATCAAAAGATAAAAGAAATGTAAAAGTAAATATAAATAAGTAAATAAAAATTTAATGAAAAAAATACTAAAAAAACTTATTTACTTAACTAAACGCTAATAAAGTAAAGTACTTACACCTAGTTCACATCATTGGTGAATTATTTTTATACTCTATAATTTTAGAGCTCGTTGAATATCGTCAGAATATTAATAAAAATCGAGCACGAAATGGTGTGAATTTGTTATTGTCTTTTCACTCAGCTGTATATCTACAAAGCAATGGTTCGCCATTACAACTTCATGTATGTTTTTAGTTGTGTGATAAAGATAATTATATTTATTTAAATACCACAATAAAGTAGTTAAAACCATTTTTGATGCCGAGATACGCTAAAAAAAATTTTAATTGTAGATTTTTAACGAAAATATTGCTTCAAAACTAAATTTTTAGTTAAAGTATTTTTTATGAGTTACTTAAAAGTTTAATGGGATAAAACAGTCATACTGTGGAATTTATGACACATTGGACGTGATGTGTGTAGGGGGAAATTACAATAATTTTTGATCGATTAATTGGAGTTTCTCATTCTTGCATGACATTTTCGTGGTTCTTTTTTATAAGTGTTGAAGAGGTTTTAATTTAGAGACCCACAAACAAACCATCTTTGAATATACATTTCTTAGACGAATTAGGCTTTTTGATTCTGAAAGTGTTGGTTTGCAAATGTTATCTACAAAATATTCTGCAATTGTTTAGTCAGTTAAAAGGTCAAAAGTCTGAACTCTTTAATGTTAATTTAATTTTTCGGGTAATTCGTCCTCTCGCTCTGGAAGATTAAAAAAATAATTGCATTAATTTCAAAAACTCTATCATTCAAAAAAAAAATTACATGCCAAAGTAAGTATTTTTGTAAGTATTTTTATTTGTACAGTAAAATTTCAAAGAAAGTGTTATTTTAATTTTTAATTTCTGGTTAGCTATTGGACCAATTCCCTTCTAATTCTACACTGAGGAAAAAAAAGTATGGTCAAAACAATTTGAACATGATAAAATTTACCGTCTTTTTGTTCCTATGGGAACTTCATAATTTTCATAAACTTCATAGTTTTTTCCGAAGCGCTTTGAGAGCGATTTTGGTAAAGCTGACAATAAAATAAAATTTCATAATATGTGATAAAATATGGTAGTTTTATCATGATACATGAGAGCATGGCATCAAAACCATTTATTTTATTAAGTTTACTTTTTTGCATTTTTTACTACATGTGTGGTATTAAGAATTTTGAAAATAAAAATTTCCGGTAAACCGTTACAATATGAAAGGAAAGGTAAATGTTTGAAGCATTGTACCAGATTGGTTTCAAAACCAGAAAAATGGATTTATGTTGTTTTTTTTAGACGAAATATTATTACTATTCATACTATGCAATACGGTAAGTTTACCAGATTTTTTTTTTCTCCGTGTAGATTTGTTCTATTGTAGAAAAATATTTTTAAAAGAAATAGCTTTTAAAAATTATCTAATTAAAAAAATACTAAATAAACATTTAAAAATATTTTCATAGTGGAAATAACTTTGAATGAATATGATTTATAAATGCGTTTAAAATGTTTTTCATCGCTGCAAATATTATAAGGAATATTATAATAATACCTTTAAAAATGTTCTAATAACACTTTTATTTTTAAAAAAAACGTGCCCTTTAGATTTTCATTTACTGGAAAAATTCCGCTTTATTATGTTGAAAACAAGTTAAGAGAGAGTATGCCATTAAAAAAAACTTCAAGAATTTTTTTTCCCTATAAAATGCTCTCATTAATTCTTGTAAAGAAACAGCAGCAATAGTTGCTGATGCTGAGTCATCTCATTTACCTACTTGTTTCTAAGTCTCTTGTCTCAATGAGAAGGGCAAATTATAAAACATGGAAAGTTACTTATATTTAGTAATGCCATTAAAAGGGTTCACTTTCTGTTGGATTATTGAAGGTGAAAATGTGAATAAATTTTAAACTAAGAAATTGCGAAAAGTGCAAACGAATTTTTGCATTTTATTGTTTGCAAATGAGGGATTTTGAATACGAGTGATTTGAAATATATTGATATTTCTAGGCGAAAGTCAGGGAGGGAATTTTGTTATTTCATTGCGCCTTTTTTGTCAACTGCTAGTCTTAAAATATAATATGGAGCCGGGATAGCCTGGTTCGTATGACGTTAGGCTCATGTTTATAAGATCGTGAGTTCGATTTTCGCCGACCTAAGAATTCCTGTGTATTAAATGGTGACTAGTGCGTCACAAATTTGTCTGGGTCACAATGTCCTCTAAATCAAATCAATACCTCTGAGGGAGCCGTGGTGGCTTCTCAGGGGATAGAGCACTCGCCTCCCAATAACGTGAACCGGGTTCGAATCTAAGCAATGGCAGGCTGATTCGAATTCCGCACCTGGCTTGCACCGAACACAGTACTGACATAAAATATCCTCACCGGTAGATGGATCATGGGTTAGAGTCTCCTTGCCGTCAGGCTAACCGTGGGAGAATTTTATTCTCCATGTGACGCAAATGCGGGTTAGTTCCATTAAAAAGTCCTCCATGAAGGTAAATTTCCCCCAATACTTGATTCCGGATTTCCCTTATGCTCTGATTTGGATTCAAAATTACAAGACCACGGAGTAGAACATTAGTAGCCGTAAAATAAATATTTAGGCCGGTTATAAAATATCTCTGGGGATTTTGAATTGCAGATTGATCGTTCCCTGATTCAGGTCAAACTTACGATCTGTAGAGGAGTGAATGGACTATGAATCAGTCCTCTCTGTGAAACGGGCTGTGAAAACAAGAAACTCACCTTCTGACTTAAAAACGCATTATTTCCCATAATAGACTTGCTGGTATGGGCAAGTGGTATTAGTAACAACAACATAATATGCCTATTTATAATGCATTTTAAATCTGGATTTAAATGCATATTAAAAAGGTTCAAATTTATCGATGAGTACATAATTTATATATTTTAACACTTTGACTACCGGGCTTATTTGGAAGAAAATTTAACTTTTATAGCTTCACCCTATCAGTATTTAACAATAATAGCGAAATTTGTGGTAGACGTGCGGTCATTTTCTAAAACACTTGTTATAATTGTAAGAAAGAAAGTAAAAGTTTATTGAACATATGCATCAAATTATATGTTGTGTGTGCAAAAATGTTTAGTGACCTGATTATATTATAGAACTTAGTTCGTAAAATAATGTAAGGTGATTGTACTCTTCACTATAATAATAAAATACTGAGACGGTATTAATTCTCATAATCTCTCTTTAAATATATTTTTCAGTATTGGAGTAATTTCCGTATCTTGTAATTTGTAGAAATTGAAAGAAAATTAAGTTTTTGAAACAAAAATCATCGCTTTTTTAATTATTTTTGTAATTACAATTGTTTAAATGTTCAGGATAATTTTTGTTATCTTGTTCTTAAATGCCATCTGTGTTTCGAATTTCGAAATTAGCCCTCTTACTTTCGAAGTTCGACAGGAAATACTAAAACCAACATTCATAGGCGAGACACGATAAATTTTAAATAAGTTTCGTCGCTAAATGCATTTTATTGCTTTGTAAAACGCTTGGTTTGATTCAAACTGAAGTTGAGTCGGAAAACCTTTTAGGAAAAAATATTATCTATAGAATAACCCTCTACAGAGGATAAAAATTGCGATAGCATGTCTTCGAATCATCCTCAGGGATGTTTCCCAGGCCGTCGCAAGTAGTCCATTACGCAGCTCCAGTGCGACGTAAATAAAGTACCTACCTAAAAAAATAATGCTTTTAAATTTCTACGACAAATTAATTTTCAGTCCTTTTAATTATTTTGTTCAAGAAAACTTCTATTTTTATTTAAAAATCTTAATTAAATAAAAACTAGAAAAGAAAACGTATAGAAACCGGTAAGGATGTGTTTTTTGATAATAACTGCAAGGAGGTTAAGTGAAGCACCTAGGGGTTCGAAAAAAATGAAAGAAAAAACTAATAGAGGTAATAAAGTTGATTTTGAAATGAGAGACTTCAAATATGAGAACGTATTGATACAGATTAACATTTTAATTTCTTTCCAGATTTAGTTTAAAAAGTAGAATACGAATATATCTATGTATGTATCTACACTGAGAAAAAAAATGTATGGTCAAAACTTACCAGAATAGGGTGAAATTTGCCATGTTTCTGGCTTAATGTAAACACCAAAAACCTCTGCAATTTTTAACAAAGCGCTCTGGCAATGATTTGGGTAAAACTAAAAAAATATGGTTTTATTGTATGTGGTAAAAGTTGGTGAATTTTACCACATACAAATATTGTATTTGGTAAAATGTGATAATTTTATCATTATACTTCAGAGCATGGTATACAGTTAATAGCATAAAGGATGGCATGAATTAATCAGTCAAATTTACTTTACAATTTTGTATTTTTTTTTTTTACTAAATATCTGGAAATAAGAGCTATAATTTGAAAACCAGAATTTCTGGTAAACTGTCACAAAATGAACTGAAAAATTACCAAATGAATTGTTTAAATACCTCATATTTCGATTTTATTAACCAAAATTATGCTAGTTTTTTTTACCTGTATGCCATTACCATAGAGTACGGAAATTTTGAACACAGTTTTTTTCCCATAAGTATCAGTTATCTTAACACTGCATTAACTATTTCCCAAATTTCACAAGATTATTTTAATGCAGCAACAGCATTCTAAATCTAAGAAGGCTTTTTTTACTTAAATAGAAATGTCTTTGTGGTTTAGCTCTTTAAATAAGTTTTTTAAAAATTTAAAACCTCATTTTTCATTCATTTACTGTGCAAATTATTTAACAAATTTTAAAAGTGAAGGAATTTGTATCAAATACTGAGGTCGAAAAACATGTATTCTTGGCTTTATTCGTGTTTTAAATTTACTGGAACAAATTATTTAATTTATAATTTTTTCTTAATCAGAATGCGTCTTGAAAATAATAAATTTAAAATACGTCAATTAACTAAGTTCCCGTAAAACGAAGAATTTTTAAAACCTATTTAAACTACTCTTGCCGTAACGCAAAATTCATCGTCTCTTATAGGTCATTGAATTTAACTTTTCATTTCTAATGAAATGTTGAATTCAGATTGAGTAATTAAATAGAAACGGAATATTTATTGTCATTTCATTTCAAGAAAATATTTTAGATGTCATCATTAAATGTTTTTGTGATGTTGCTTCTTAATAGTATTTTGCTGATCTTTCTGCTTCATTTTCTTACTGATATAAAGAAGAGAAAGAAAGAAATAAAAAATAAAAAAAAGTGATTAAGTTCTTTTAATGGAAAAATACAAATAACATTAGAAATAGAAAAAAATTAGAATTTTTTTAATGACAGTGTTTATCTTGAAATACATTATAATGCTTTAAGACGTTTACATATTTTTTTATTCGATAAGAAAGGTAAAATCTAAAACGCACCCTGGGATTCATAAAATATATAGGGGAGAGTCGCCCACAGTCAATTTCATATGTATAGAATATTTTTTCAAGTCAATAGGCCATCGGACATTAATTGTTATATTAAAAAAAAAAAAAATTCAAAGTTTCAAGCATTTATGCAGCTGTTAACATGGTAAACAATGGTTTTGAAAATATGTTGAATACAGTAGTCATGAAATTAAGAAAAATTGGTTGAATGTTTCGATAAAACTTCATTTTAGTGCTAAAAAAATAATTTTTTCTATACATACAGCATTAAAGTATATAGTCTTAAGTTTAATTTGCACGAAGAGAGAAGTTTATATGTCAAAAATTGTTCGAGTAATTACTAATTTACCAAAAAATTGGATTTCGGGCAGCCCCGCTCACATGAATATCGGGTATCACCGCCCAATTTTATTTCGTCGATAAATGTACGGTTGCAAAGATTATTATTTTATTGCTTCAAATTTGAATGTTATATGCATTTTTAACAACAAATATTGTTATTAAATTATTGTTAATAAATGATAGAACTCACTAAAAGTATATAAATATATAATAAATAAAATAATTTTGTGATAAAAATGATAAATGAGGTTTATCTATTGTCAATACATGGTCACTTTCATTTACAGCTGAAAAAACAGCCAGAAACATAATTTTTGTAACTGGGCGGAGCTACCCGGCACATTTTGAAAACAGCTGAAAAACATGTTTTTTTAAATTTCTATTTTTTTAAGTTAAACTATTCTTTTTTGCTTTATTCTTTTTGCATTATTTAATTAGATCGTAAAACAATAGAAACATACAAAAATATTGATTATTACTCAATATTATACAGAAATATAAGCAATACTCCTTAAGTGGGCTGGGCTACCCGACTCTCCCCTATCAATTTTTCGTATTTCGTAATATTTTTTAGTAGCTTAACATTGATACCGAAACTTTTAAAAAACAAATTAAGTTCTTCAACTTAGATTTTTTTAAAAATTTTATTCGCTTTTGTTCATTAATTTTTCAAACTAATGCTTTATTTTCTTCTTCTCTTCAAATTTTTTTAAAGGAAGAAGAGACAAAAAGCAGATCTTACACTACATTACTTTTACATACCTGCCAACTTTTATTCTTTCCGAGAATGATTTTCCCAAGTGGTAGTAAAATTAAAATTGAATTACATTCTTATGCTAAAACATATTCCTTAGTTTGTAAGAGCTTAAACTCATAAAGTAAAGTTATCATAAAGCAAAAAACAATGTGAATGAAACACAAATGAAAGTACATAAATGGGTACCCTATAGTTTCAGTTCCATAAACAAGAACCTTTGTCAGTGTCTAAACGTCAAATGAAGGTAGAGAAGTGAAGAGACAAACACGTGTAAAGTGGTTTAACCAATGGGGACAGAGAAACAATCTTGTTCATAGAATTGAAACTATATTATGTCTATTTATGTACTTTTATTTGTGCTTTATTCATGCTGTTTTTTTTAACTTTTGTCTACATACCACAAAGTATTACCGTTTTATTGATACAATATCAGAAAGCACTCTGTTTTGCGGATATAATCGTGTGGGCTGAAGAAAAGATTATATCTTTTTTTTCGGCTTTTCTTCCGGTTTTTTAATTAACATTTCATTTTCTTTTTTCTTTTTTTATTTCTTTTTTTTTTAATAAAATGTTGTTTGTTATTTTTTACTTATTATTTCCCACCCCCCTTTTTTTCATATGTCTATAATTTTCCTTTGTTTTATTCTTCATTTTGAACTTATGGAACTTATATATATATATATATATATATATATATATATATATATATATATATATATATATATATATATACTAAATTTGCTTATATGCAGTGGTGGTTGAAATCAATTTAAATTAAATTTATGAATCTAAAAAAATAATTAGAAAATAAAAATTTTACTATCACTTTAACTATGAAAAGGAAATTTTAAGGAAAATGCGTAAGAGTTGGCAGCTATGTTCACTCTAAATTACATTACTTAAGCAGAAAACTAGTATTAAAAAATCTAAGTACCAGAAAACTTAAAATTAAGTATTTTTTAATAGGCATAAAATAAATTATAATGCATTAAGAGGATCTGCTTTAATCTTTTTTATTGATTGTCAAATGAAAGTGCATTTTGAGATTCATAAAATGGACAATAATTTTTTTTTTCTATTTCATAACATTTTTGAATGATTGGACAGTTATAATTAAAAAAAATAAATGAATGGAAAATTTTTTTAATTTAGTTTTTTCACTTTATTTACTTTTATGTTCTTTTCTGAGCTAATGACATTAAAAAGTTTTTGATAGGTCCAGTAATGATGATGTATTAAGAAGCAATTTCAGGGAAACTTTGCCTCTGTTTACTTAAATAAAAGCGGTAGGCACAGAACCTATCATTCTTCGCCATGGAAAATGCCGGAATACTTAAAGTAGATCATAATTTCAGATAAATATTTAAGTATGCATTAAAGTAAATATAAATAAATAATTATTTTAATACCATGAAAAACTATTTTAATTTTATAATGATATAAAACAAAGATGTATGGATGTGTTTTGACTATCATGCGATATTTTTGGTACTTTCAAAGCCTTTCGAAAAGTTCCGGTGCAGTACTTTTTCAGAAAGAAAGTTATACTTTAATATTTGTTCCCGATTCTCATACATACGGTTTAGTGCATGTACAGTGAGTGAAAAAAAAGGAAGAAAAAAAGATTGTCCTGAATAACTTTTGATTTAATGATGGGATCTTCACGTCACGTTCTAGGACTCAAACTTATTGATTCGAGGGGTCGAGGTCTAATATGCTAATTAATTAGTGCATACGATATTTTAAGCTACGATATCGGACACAAAAACGTACTTTCTCTGAATAAACGTAACCTTTTTTCAACGGATTCGGATTTCTGACTCCTAAGATAGAGGTGAGTCACAATTTGGAAAATACGGTCTTCATGGCTTTGTCAGGAGAGTGATCTAAATTTTGGACCCCTTTTTACGTATTTCGCCATATCTCGAGAACATTTTAAGCGATTTCAAAAATTCTTGCTCACAATTATAAAAATCAATTTTCCAAAGATAATTCCTTGTAAAAAGTAAATTTTAATAAATATTTATTATTTTATTAAATAATGATCGAAAATTTTAGAAATGTAAGGTATACAAATTTTAAAGAAAAAAGAAGTATAATATACTTAAAATTCGATTACTCAGGAAGTATTCAGCCGATTTCGCCCAAATTTTGTATTTTGTCATGAAAATTACATACTTTAAAAGGACGTTAAGAAATGGCATACTTTACGATTCAAAATTGTTTCCACTGTCATTAAATAAAATAATAAAAATAATAAATATTTACTAAAATTTCTCTTTTTCATGGAATTATCTTCGGAAAAACGAATTTTATAATTGCATGTAAAATGTTTTCAACTCGCTTAAAAAACATCTCCATATATGGAGGAATACGCAAAAAGTAAAATTGACATCAAGGGGTCCAAACATTGGATTGCTCTCTTCTCCAAACAAGAGTGACTCTATCTCCCAGATTGCAGATACCCCTATATTTTGGGGGTCATAAATCTGAATCCGTTAATCCGAAAATCCTGAATCCGTAAAAGGTATGTTAATTCAGAGAAAGTAAGTTTTGGTGTCTGATTTCGACACTTAAAATATTGTCTTCAATAATTAATTAGCATATTTGAGGTCATCCCCTCAAACCATTAGAATTAAGTCCTAGAACGGGAAGATCCGATCATTAGATCAAAAGTAATTCAGGGTAGTCCGTTTTTGTTTTGACGTCCTGTACATAACGTAAAAATAAGTGCTCCATAATAACTTTTTAACTAGTGATCGGATTTTTTCTTACTTACAATCTTAATTTCGAATTTTAATCTAACTTTTTAATAAATTATGAAATTAATAAATTTCATTTGCTTCAAAAATATACAGATCAGTTCAGGAAATAACAGTCAGTTCTAATTTGTATACTTTTGAAGCGAATGAAGTTTAGTAATCAAATAATATCATACAGTTTCAGTTTCTGAAGATTATTTATTTAATACTTTAATTTACCAATTAATCAGTAAAAGCAGCATCAAAGTGCTGGTACAAGTTACAAAATCGGACAAAAAAAAAGTATTTTTTCTGAATAAAATACTTTTGTTTTTGTTGATAGATTTGGATTCGCGTCTCTAAAAATGTATAGAAATACCGTCATATATCGTATAGTTTAGTCAAGGGAGCATTTGAAAATGCTTGCTTCTTAATCTTATTTTCGCTTTTTGTTTTGTCTCCATATGTAAATAAGGAAGGGAATTGAAATTTTTGTGTTACATCCAAAATGTAAATGAAATCAGTCGAATAGCTCTTCAAAAATAAAAATAAAATCTATAACTATACGACTTCCTTGAGAAGGAAAGTTACTCAAAATTGAAATTAACATTAAGGGGTCCACACTTTTGATCGCACTCTTAACTAAAATATCGAGATCATATTTTCCAGATAGCAGCTCTCCCACAAATTTCGAGCTCCGAGATATAAAATACGCCGAAAATATGTACATTTTATTCCGAGTATGTACATTAAAGGGCCTGATTTCGGTAAAAATATCACCTGCACTAATTAACTTAATAAAATGTTATTAACTTCTTAAAATTAGGTCAAAAGTAATTTTAGTGTTTGAATTTTTTGTGTGCACTGCACGTTGTTCTCACAACATGTATTCAAAAGAAAAAGTAATAATATGATGAGATGCAATTGTTATAATCGCCTAAATCTCGGAAAAACATCCCTACTCGAACTCTACCGAAGAACATCACTAATCGAACTATATTTTTTAAAAGCTTCCCTTGTAAGAATTTCAATCTGATATTGACATAACACAGAGATATCAAGATAAACACAAGATTTATAGATAACGTATAATCAGCTAAAAGCTGATGTCGGCATTATTGTATTCTTATGAAATAGAACAGAAAAAATATAAAACCATAAATACTGATTCAATAAAGTGAAAACGATTTCTGGAAAGTCTCCCCTCCCCTCACTCTTATTGTCCCATATAATCGTAAATCACCTCGGGACTATTAAACATCAGTTTTCGAAATCTCCAAAATTTATACGACATATTTATTAGACTCACGAAAAACCTTCAAATGGGTAATTCTGGATGAACCTTTCGACAGATTTTAAAATATCTTACATTATAAATTTCATTTTCTTCGAGTATTTAATGGGTACCTTTCTTTTTTATAATTTTCGTAGAATTCATCTATGACAGAGAGTTTTATTTTATTTCTTTTCTTATAATGATATATGACTTCAATGTCTTTAGATAAAATGAAGCCATCAATGTTTGTTGACTGACAAAGTTTTTGTTGATACGAGGGCCGTTTTTTAAGTAAGGGCCGTTTGAAAATGAAAACCAAATAAAAGAAAATTTTCATGAAGCAAATTTATTTTTTGATTTTACATACGTTTCTTTTTTTAAAAAATAGTTGCCAAGTTTTCTTAAGAACTTGGACACACCTTACAATGCTAGACATTGCAACCACGTGCTTTACCTTGCTACACATCTTACAACTAGATTTAGAATACCTTCTTCATCGTAACTTGTCGCCTGTTCCGATAACCAAAAGGTCACGACTGTTTTTACGTCTTCGTCATCGTTGATTCGTCATCGCCAAAATGATGTTTGAAACATCGGAAAAGATGAAAATCACTTAGCGCAATGTCTGGGCTGTATTAAGGGGTAGTTCAAAACTTAGCAGCCAAAATAATCCCCCCTAAAAATGGGACTGAGCTGTGGACAGAGTCATTGTCATGGAGTAGCAAAATTGCTGTCAGCAAGCCAGTAGGAAGTTTCCAAAACTTCACAAATCTGCCGGTAAATGCATGCAGCAGACAGATTTTTGGCCGATTTTAAAAGCATCACTGACTGACGTACCTCATACGAGCCTGGCAATTTGTTTAACTTGAACATTTTAAAGGCACAGAACTAACCGTACAGGTTACCTACACAACTATAGCTGAGCACAGTTGTTCCCGAGGGGTGCCAGGACACGACACAAGCACTCGTTGCGACGCACGCGTCACCTATTAGTGCACACAAATACACGGCCGTTAATTAAAAAAACACCCCTCGTATTTTCAGCTTCAAATGCTTTAAAACAATGAAAATAGGAAATATCTTTAACTTACATAAATGTTAAGAAATTTCACCTTCTAAACATTATCACGGTATATTTATATCTTTCAGTGTGACTGTTTCTTAATTCATGAAAAGTTTGCCGTAACTAAAAAGATGCAAATTATATCTCTATTCCTTTTTGTGTAACGGGGATTTAAAAATAATAAGTAATTGTAATAATAAGTAATAATAATGAAAAAAGTGAAAAATTTTTATTATAACTCGAAGGCTCCACTCTCAAGCCCTTATAATCATCATTATATCATTGTTTTTTTTTTCTTAAATGTATAAATCGTTTCAAGAAAAAAGAAAAAAAAATTTCTTCAAAATATACAATTATTGCAGGTTCATGTTAAAGGATTTTCTTAAAATCCAAGGAAATATATAATGTTAAAGAAATAGACGATTTTATAGATTAGAAAAATTATTATCTGAGCTTAAAAGAAAAATTTACTTAAGGAATACAAATTGTGTGACGCAAAAGAAGAAATAAAGAAGATGTAATTTAAGTCGTTACATAGACTTGTAGCAACTCAAATAAGAAACAGTTTTCATCATTCGTAAGGAAGTTTTTTTTTTCAGAATTTCAACATAAATGTTAATATGCAGAAACATGTGTTACTTTTGATTGACATTTACTCGAGTGTGAGTTTAAAAATATAAAGAAAAAAAAGATCTCGTGAAGGAAAAAGGAAATTTTATACAACAATGAATAAATAATGAATATTTAAAGCAAGAAATCTGAAAGAATATCACTATAGTGACTTAAATTTGCAAACAAATTCAATTTTCAAAACAAATTCTCGTTAAGCTTTTATCAGTATGTCGAATTCTAACTCCGTAGTTGCATTTCAGCGGGCTACAGATTGATCAAATATATTAATTTTTTCCAACAGGTTTAACAGTTAATAATTATCGAACTAAATGTCGAATTTTAAATTCTTTTATACCGTGTTACTATCTGTTCTTTGTTTTACAGCCCATCATAATTTCAAATATTTAAATCCTATAGTTTTTGCGAAGAAGAACATAATGTAACAAAAAGGAAAAAAAGTAATAATTTTTAATTTGTAAGAATTTTTAACAAATTTGAATTTCTTATAAAAGTTCATGAATAAAATGGATCTGTTTTGCACGGCAAATTTCAACTCTTTAGTTTCATTCCTGTGGTCTTCAGAGCGACCCTCATGGTATATTTTTTTTTTTGCTAAGTTGAATAGTTAATAATTCTCGAACTAATTATCGAGCATTAATATTTTATTCCCTGTACGTTTTTCTATAATAATTCGTAATTTCAAATTTCTGAGTCTTAATAGTTTTAGCGCTGTAAGGCAAAATCACGATAGTCGGTCAAAACAACTTAGCATAAAAGCAAATTATGTAAAGGGTAAGGAACGTCGGAAAATTAATTTAAGATTTGAACATTGCTATATTTGAACAATAAAATTAGGGTAACTGAAAAATACCACTGGAACTATGGAAAGTTCAGGTTTATCAAAAACTAAAATGCTACTCAAATAAACAACGCATTTTTATGGTTAAGCAATGTGATGCAATTCTTTGATACTGTAATCGATTATAATTGGCAGCCCAGATCGTTTCACTAAAAATCACCGTACCAATTGTTATTTTTTTCGTTCTTTTTTTTTTTTTAAAGTATCCGACTTCAAAATCAACAAGCCCATAATAACACTCTTATTAGAAGTGGAAATCTATCGCATCTTCAAGAAAATTTTGCAACATTAATGCAGAACGGTTATTAAAAGTGCCACGCATTAGTATTTTCTGTTATGATATTTCTGGAAAAATGAATACATTAATTTTGTGAAACGTTTCTTACAGGGCGAAACATCACGTTACAAAAGAATAGTTGTGTTGTTATAGCGTTTTGCTTAAAATTACTAATTCATCGCTTGAAACTTAACTTTGCAATCTTTCATATTTGAGCCACGATGGCTCAGGAGATAGAGCATTCGCCTTCTAATGAGATGAACCGGGGTTCGATCCCGGTGATGGCTGGTCGATACGAATTCCGCATCCGGCTTGCACCGACCACAGTGCTGACGTGAAATATCCTCAGTGGTAGACGGATCATGGGTTAGAGTCCCCTTGTCGGCAGGCTAACCATGGGAGGTTCTCGTGGTCTTCCGCTCTATGTAACTCAAATGCGGGTTAGTTCCATCAAAAAGTTCTCCACGAAAGCGAATTTCTCCCAATACTTGAATCCCGGAGTTCCCTTGTCTTCGGGATTGGGTTCAAAATTACATGGCTACGGAGTTGACCGTTAGTAGTCGTAAACCGAAAAAATGGATGGGCTTCCCAACCCCCAGTTCACGGACAGTTATCGGTCTGTGGGTCAAATGATATCGGGCTGCCCAAAGAACTTTAAATTACTTCCATTTCATTTACTGTGGTGTTTTTCTCACGGTTTTGTGCGACTTTCTATGGACAAGAGGTTAACTGGGAGCAGAGATAAAACCTAATTTAAGATAAACTTTTAGCTAAGATCTGTCCCCTAAAGTCACACCTATATTTAGTTTTGAAGCCATGTTTAAAATAGAATTAAAACAAAATTATAAAATCGAACCCAAATCTTTTCGTTAACGCTTCATTTAGAAAACAATCAAAAACGTAATAATAGGAGAGTAAAAAACGAAATTAAAATATAACAGGTGAATATTACCCAGTATTTTAAATGAAAATAATACTTTTCCGGCTTTCATTAATTGTATGCTAATGACAAATAAAAAAAAACTTGAAAATTAATGCGGCTAAACTGCATTTGACTATATGATTTTCCGGCCAATAAAAATTAACCGACAGCAAAAATAAACTGCCTCTCCACATCATTAGAATTTATTTAGTAAACAATTTATATTTTCAAAAAATCTGCATTAAGAAATATACTTTTTAAAATAAATAGATAATGAAATGTAATATAATGAAAATATAGCATCTAAATTATAAATATTCGTCGTTTAAAGTAGCAAAAATCTGATTAAGATAGAATAATCTTTTCTTGAAATATTTCTTTTTACTTGTTTCTTTAGAATAAGTCTTCAGTGTTTAAAAAATATTCTAAGATTCTTTTACATCCCCTATCTCATAAAAGAAACGAGAAGTAATTATTTAATTTGAGTTGCAAATTGAGCATAAGATAAACGACAAATATACCTCCCCCTTTCTATCTTATCTCACAATTATCCGTTCAATTTTTTTTTCTTCTATAATGAATTCAGCTATTATTCGTAAAAAAAGAAGAGAGACTAATTCAGCATTTGTTTTAGAATGATCGTCAAGATCTCCATTAAATAGAAATAATGTTCGACGAAGCAACTAAGTACTTATTCTGCAGTCAAAAGACTTTATGATGAGATTTTTATTATTTATGTTTCAATACTTGAACTAATCCTCCATCATGGATTACATAATAAAGTAAAAATAAGAAGCTGTTTACTTAAATTTTTTCTCGGATGCTTAAAAGGATGCAATCAGATAAAAGGGTTAAAACAGCTTAAATGAATCATTAGCTGAACACTCTCCTTTGTGTAAAGTTCGAGTTATTTATCTACTCATATATATTTAACATTTTCTTTACGGACTTAAGACCTCATTAGAAAGATTTTAAATGAATGCTTAGTTTGGTAATTTGTTTGTGTTTCAATATAAGAGGCCTCTTACTTTACCCTCTCAAAGTTTTAGTTAAATATTCAAAATTTATTATTTTTTTTTTGTTATTAGTGAACTTTAGAGAATCAATTATGACTGTGATGGTTTAGAGAGTTCAGCGCCGGCTCCCAATGAAGCGACTCAGGCTCGAGTCCCAGTCATGGCTGGACGATACGAATTCTGAGCCCGGTTGCGATTTTCCAATTTCGTGACTTTTAATGACCCGCTACTTCATTAAGCATTTTCGTAAACAGTAAAAAAAGTCTTGATTCTTGACTTTTTTTTAGTTCAGGTAACAAATTTTAAAATAAATAAAAGCTTGCATTATAATTGCAACCCACTGCAGTCAAGAGATAGCGAGTCATTAACACGTTGAATGCCATGTTAATTTTACATGCCTTTGCCCGTCTGGCCAAACGGTAAATAGCTACAAACTAAATTTGCAAATATTAGACAGATTTTGCTAGTTTTTAAAAGGTTTGACATATCTGAGAAAAGAGATGAATTTTATAAGCCTACGAATTATTTAGAAATAGTGGTGGATAAAAACCTACTAAATTGAATTTATTAATCCAAGAATCACAATTTAAAAACTACCACTTGAAAATATTTATTCGCTGTCTGGAGCAAGTTGGCATCTCTGTTTATAGAAATAAAACTATTTTCGTGTCTTCTATATCGTATTAATTTCTTCAAACCACTTTAGTAACCATAATAATATAAAAAAATTAAAAATTAACTCGAATTATGTGTTTCTAATAGTCTTGGCTTCTGCGATCACCTGTGACCCCTGTGGTGCTACGAACAAACTCAGTGCCTGTCACCGGGGACCCCAATGGCATTCAACGTATTAAAGGTCGCTGGATAGTAAATTAGCCTCCCGACTCGCACCGAGCTCAATGCGGAGGTTATATATCTTCAGTGGTAGATTGATCATGGGTCAGAAATTTCCTGCAGTCGGGATAGCCTCGGGAGATTTTATTTGTTTTTCACCCAATGTAACATAAATTCGGATTAGTTGCATCAAAAAGTCCTCAGCGAAAGCTGGTTTATCCCAAAGCTTGGTCCAGAACCTTTGTCGTCTAAGTAGGGTTCATAATTTCGAGGCTGCGGTATAGAACAATGATTGTCATAAACACAAAAATGCTTCGATAGTCTAACGCCGTTAATAAAATAAAATAGTCATTTAATTGTTCAATATCTTTAAAAAAAGAGGAAAATAAAAACTTTGCTTTATTGGATTCAAAGTGAAAGAGCTAGATAATATTTAGAACTTCTAATAAAGTTTTTTCTGGAAGATGTAATGCAATAAAATTCCACTGTTACAGTAATTTTGAATGAGTAATTTAGTGTTGCATATTTGTCTGTGCTTAATTTCTTTAATTTGCTTTTATCGTTTTAAAACTCATTAAAAACGCTTTAGATTAGGTTGAAAAATTCTCTTCACGTAAATTACGCAAAAAGAAAGACATTTCTTAAAAATCTAAAAGTAGACATAATACTAAACAATCTTTTAATTGCATTTACGTAATATTGTCAGAAAAAATCCTTAACAATTTAGGATAACGCAAACTATATTTATCCCTCTTTAATTGATGATAATCTTGTAATTTGCATGTTTTGAAAGATACTGTCGAGCTATCAGAACATCAAACATTCTGTTTATTTGGAAAAATTTATCACGAAATTAAAAGAATTTACAGAACCTCCTTCCTTTTAGCGAATTAATCTTTTAAATGGGTATGACATTTCTAATTCAACTTAGGCTAATTTAATTATGCTAAATTTATTGTATTAGATGCAATTTTTTCATGCGCATTTTGTACGAAATTGGCCGTTATATACTACTAATTCGATTAAAAGTTCATTTTAGAGAGTATTTAGAATAAACTCTATAGAGTTTTACTCTAAATACTCGTTATATACCGTACTTATATAAAAGTTCGGTTTGTTTGGAATCAGATGTTAATACAAGAACATGCTTCCTTCTTAAAATCTTAATTTAACGACTACTAAGCGAAAAAAATTAAAACCGTATTATTTGTTTATTTATTGACGAAAAAGTGTATAATTATGACAAATAATAAATTTTTTAAAAGAATTAGTTTAACAAATTACAATTAATATGTCGATTGACAAATTTTGAAAATCGCGTCGAAAATGTCTACCAAAACAAGACTAATTATTCTTAAATATTTTTAAAAACAATTTAAAACTGTTTGCAGAAGAATCCAATAAAACTCTTTGCTTAGAAACAGATTCAAGTATGATAACATAACGCTGTTTTAAGATTAAATTGAACTACTGCTTAAAATATATTTGTTTTTTATTTAAAAGAAAATTTTATTACCATGACTAATAGCTAATGGTTTTTTTAATCATCACAAAAATAGACTTAATTATTCTAGAAAGCAGAGTAAGGTTGATTTTAATGCCATCAACAACATTTATTCTCGCTAACGCTCGCCAACCCCGAAAATTGCTACGCAATCTCATATGGTTTGCTTCGCAAACAAAGCTCGCTTCGCTCGCTACTAACTTCGGTACATTGCAAATGCACAAAATTCTAAGAATTCAAAACAATCATTCAAATTCATATAAAAACTTCTTCTTTTTTTTAAATTCTTCTTTTTTTCAGTAAATACTAAGTCATTAAAATATATTTGAATTCAAATAAATGACATGTAATTCGTTAAGAAATTTGCTATAGTATAATTCGTTGTGCTATAGAAATGTGCTATAGTGTAATTTGTGATATAAATCAAAAATCGTCAAATAAATTCGTAATATATAAATTCGTGAAAAAAAGCGCTTTCGACAAAATACTAAAATAGAGATCCATCGACAAAGACTACTCACTTCTGCCTAGCTTAATAGTATGAGATTGCCGCAGCTGATGCTCTCTGGTTATTTCAGTTTCCGTTTTTAAAAGCGCTATATGTTGAGCCACCTCAACTAGATTTGGCATGTGACATTTTTAGCTGCAATCATTGGTCGATTCGCCGTGTAAGAGAAATAGTAACGTAAACAAAACAAAGCAAACGTTGCCACCGGCGGTAAAGAAATACAGCCGAAATTTGGGAGCAACGTAAGAGAATTATATATATTAGATTAGCTAATAAACTATGTAAGCTTGAAACAATGTTAAATTTAATTATGCTAGTTTACGGATTATTAAGTTTACATTATGTTTGCATAAACAATTCAGCCATATCAAGATTGAATCTGTCTTTACAAAAGAAGGTTAGAGAAACCTTTTGAGATCAAGGATGAATCATCATTCGCAGATTAAGAGTTGAGAGTATTCTCAAACCGACATCTCAAGATTTATTATAGATCTTATAGTAATCATTGAAACAAGGTTTATTTACGTAGGCTTTTAAAAACATTTTTTAACACTTTAGAAGTGAAGGATGACCTATTCAACGCAAACAAAATGTTGCATTTTAGATCATGGACAAAACTAGAATGAAAAAAAAAGGCAAAAACAAATTTTAAATTAAAAACAAAAATGTTGCATTTTAGATCATGGACAAAACTAGAATGAAAAAAAAAAGGCAAAAACAAATTTTAAATTAAAAACAAAAAGAATGATTTCTTCTTGTAAAGTTTTCTGCCTGCCTTTATTCAATCTTTAAAGAAATAAGCTCGGCATACTAATGTTTCAACTAAGTATAAAAGAGGATTAATTAGAAAACTTATCTATGCTAACCAAATGAAAATCAAAGCATTTGTCGTTGGTGTTAGGTTGCCAAATACATAGAATAAAACTAAATTAAGAAGAACCATAAATCTTTATTTGAACAAGATAAAAACACTATTATGAACTCTGAAACAATGTAGTAGTGAACATATGATTGTAGTGAACGTTTCCAGGTATCCTGTCTGAACTCTTGATGATATAGTGAATATACGATTGTAGCGAATATTTTCAGTGGTTCCGTCTAAACTCTTGGCGATGAACATTTGAAGTTACCGTCTGAACTGCTATTTAACGATGTTTCATACACTTCTAGTGAACAGCAGAGAAATTGGTAGTTCGTTTAAAATAAACTTCTTTGTTTTTTACATATATTTACAAAAGTGTAACAAAATTTTTAATCTGTGATAAGTTCACCAATATATAATTATGTAAATTAAATTAATTAAGAATTATAATTAAAGTAACATTAAAAATGAATAAAAATGAAATTGGTGTTAATAAATTAAAAATTATATTTAAAATTAAAAAGGGAGAAATACAAATTATAAAGGAATGTTTGAAGTGAGTGATTTCACTGGAATGAATTTTGGTTCCAAAAACAGACACGTAGGTGAGAAAATTTATCACATAGAAATTCCAAATTTTAATAGCAACTTTCTTCAAAAATAATGTAAATCAAAAAGATAAAGATTTAAATTAATAATATTTAAAGCAAATAATATATTATGCAAACACTATTTTCAACAATACTACTCAAAGATTTATAATATAAAGATAGAATTTAGAGAACCATAAAGAACAGAGGCTTCATTATGGCGGGGTCCGACTAAAATTTTAAAAACAATCTATACAATGAACCTCAAAAATGTAGTATTTTAAGCTCGATTACTTTTATAAATTCATTTTGACAACCATTTACTCTAAAAATTTAAAAGAGCGCTTTGTAAGGAAACAGATGTAAGCATGACAACACACAACTTCTTCCAACACTTTCATTTCAGGAAAATTGAACCAAAACGCATGATTCGCTAAATCAAGCTTAAAAAAAAGCCACCAATGGGGGGGGGGGGGGAAATCACAAGAGTTGAAAATCTCGCCCCATAAATTTGATTCGCTTTCTGAAAAGGAGAAAAGAATGTCTTGGAAAATAGACAACGAAAGCGAAATTGAAACCCCTTATTTTACAATTCAACTTCCACACTCCGAAAAAAAAAATTTAAACTGTCAGGTTCTAAAGTTTTACGTTGTATTTTAGAAAAGAATAAATCAGGATACCTTTTACCATTCTTATTCATTCTTGCAAACAATCTTCTTTTCCTTCCTGACTTCAAAATCTAGGCTTGGAATTCCAAAGAGGAATTGATCTCTTTCTCTATATTTGTCATTCTTGCAAATTTTATATTTGCTACACCGAACCGGAGGTTTTTAGTCTTCCCAATCTGTTTATCTCCCGTACTTTTGTATATTTTTTTCTTTATTTTTTTGTTAAGTTCTGAAGCGACTCCTTATTAGGAACTGGGTGTTTACTCAAAAGCAACATAGAATCCTCTCAAGTTTTATACTAAGAAAAAGCAGCAATGTTTTTTTCTCATTGATTTTATTTTACCATCTGAACTCAGAACATAACTTCCAATCGCTCGCCAAACTTGTAAACATTTATTTCAGCCTTTTCCGTACAATGTAAAAAAAAAAATTTGCTTTTTAACAGCAAAAGTCGAGGGAACCACTTCAAACCGCATCAAAATGGTGATTTGGGGTGCCCGTCGATTGGGCACTGTAACTTAAGCTTTTAATTGTATCTAAAATCTTCCACTTCCTGATTATTTGTATCTCGATTTCTTACTATAATAAGATCTCGAGTCGTGGTTTGCTCAGGGGATAGAGCGTTCGCCTTCCAATGAAGTAAACAGGATTCGAATCCCATCGATGGCTGATCGATACGAATTCCTCACCCGGATCTTGCAAATTTCCTTGCAAATATCCTCAGTTTTAGACGGATGATGGTTTGGAGTCCCCTTCCATCAGGCTCATCGTAGGATGCTTTCGTTGTTTTCCTCTCCTTGTAACGCAAATGCTGGTTATTTCCATCAAAAAGTCCTTCACGAAAGCAAATTTCTGCCAATACTTGATCCTTTAGATCCTTTGTCTTCTGGATTGTGTTAAAAGTCATAAGGCTACGGAACTGAACATTAGCAGTCGCAAACCCAAAAAATTGGGTCGGCTGTTCAACGACGATTAAAATATAAAATAAAATATCATAAAATCTCACTTTTAGGTCACTTTCCCAATTTTCTAAAAAGACGCAAAGACTCTTAAAATATTAAAAAAATTATATTTAATGCAGATGAAAGCAAGCTCTCGGGAATTTCCTTATATCTCAAAGTATGAGGAGATGGTTTCATATTTGGAGATGAAAATTATGTTAACTTCTCAAAAGTGAAAAAAAAAATATCAATATAACTTATTTGCCAACTATAATTTCTCCAGTATAATATTTAATATTAAAATGTACCTTTAATTATTGGATTCCTTCCTTAAAAAATTAGGATTTTTCTCTTTTAGCGATGCATTAAGGATAATTTAGGAAAAGCATTAGTGTTTGGGAGACAAGTTATTAAAGACCAGACTACCCTGAATAGCTGTTTGATTATTTCCTGACATTGATGTTATTATCAGGGAGAGGACCCAACTAAGCACTTTCCACACTGATGATTTTTGAGATTAAGTGCCCATTCCTGGTATTCATTACACTAATATTTCTTAGGGTTAAGTTCAATTACTCGGTAGCCCTTGATGTTTATATTAATGCAACCAAAAAATGCATTCTCATTATAAAGATCGAATATTAAAATAGGCCGGTTGAAGCGAAATTTGTGTTTACAAAGATAAATTTGTTAATTGAAGAAAACATTACTTTTCTTTGCTTTCAAACTATTTACAATTTTTATAGAAACGAACTTGCGCTCATAAGCCAATAATAATAATTTTAACTTCCACCGTTAAAAATCGGACAAAACAACAACCCTTTTCTTCCTTACCTCTTTAAAATGGGGAGATTTCCCATTACCTCTTCAAATGGAAACCTTTGAAGCGGTACTAAATTATTTTCACCTATTGTTTGTAATGACTGCTGCAATGCTTAACCAATAAATAGTATTGTTTATGACAACAAGTTTTTTTTTAAAGTGTAGCACTTTATAAACATTCAATTAATGCCCTACTCATAAACAATGGCAGGTGTAGCAATTTAGGGTAGAATATACAACTAAATTAATATATGGACCAATATTTTTAAGTTCAATGAATTTTGATTTTAGTATTACGTCCTTTTTTTATTTTATTAGGATACTGAAACTATTGTGGCACCCTTTGTTTAAAGGTTATCCACCATGCGAAGGTGGTGCCACAGCGGAGAGGATCGTTTTTTAATTGTCCTGCCAAAAACCACAGAAAATGTAGACAGAGATTCGATTTTTAATTGTCCTTCGGCCAAAAAATCGTGTAAAATGCAAACCAGTAATTTGGTTTTAAATTGTCTTTAAGCCAAAAACCACAGAAAAAGCAATTGCAAGTGGAAAGGTCTGCCTTTCTCCTTCTCTTTTCTAATATGGTGAAAAGAAATTTGGAACTGTCCATGGAAAACCCTTGCTCGGGGGAAACCTAAGGAGTACAGCCTTCCCCCAACATTAAGCCCCAGCTGGACGTCCTTTTCTTTTCTTGCCAGACATGGTCTGCACGAATACTGTTTAAGTTTTAGTTGAACTACAACCGAGTTTAGAAAAGAGCTTGCAGATGTTTTTTAACCACATCATCATATATCAATTGATGTTTAAACGTTTAGTTGAAAATAACTTAATAGGAACAATGTTTATAGCACCACTGTCAAAATGGAAATAACAATAAAATATTTAAGTCTTCACTTATGTATTCATTAAATTTCATGTAACAGTTGAACTTATGCAACAATGTAACTTATGTAACAATTAAATTTCAGCATTGTTGAAATAAAAAGAGAGTAGTTTTGATCGAAGAAAATATCCAAGCAAAGAATAAACTTTTTGCTTAAAAGGAACTACGTGGGTACATTGTTATGTAGTAAGTTATTTATATGGAGGAAAGGGGAATGAAGATTCAAAATTAAATGAGAGAAGGGTTAGGAAAAATTTTATTTATTGAAGATTGTGATATTTTAAGGACACCAGCAAAGCCTCCTAGTACTGCCTTCTAGAGAAGTACCACTTCTCTAGGAGGCTTTGGCACTAGGCAAATCTCGACTGTCAGAAATAGGAACAAATATAGAATTTTTCAAAAAAGCAATCAAAGCTCTAAGTGAATTAAATGAGAGAAGGGTTAGGAAAAATTTTATTTATTGAAGATTGTGATATTTTAAGGGCACAAGGCATATCTCGACTGTCAGAAATAGGAACAAATATAGAATTTTTCAAAAAAGTAATGAAAGCTCTAAGTGAATTAAATGAGAGAAGGGTTAGGAAAAATTTTATTTATTGAAGATTGTGATATTTCAAGGGCACTAGGCAAATCATGACTGTTAGAAATAGGAACAAATATAGAATTTTTCAAAAAAGCATTCAAAGCTCTAAGTGAATTAAATGAGAGAAGGGTTAGGAAAAATTTTATTTATTGAAGATTGTGATATTTTAAGGGCACTAGGCAAATCTCGACTGTTAGAAATAGGGACAAATATAGAATTTTTCAAGAAAGCAATCGAAGCTACGATAAGTGACACAATTTTTTTTATATGCATAGTTAGATCACAAATTAAAATATAAAAATTGATGAAAAAATCAACTATTAATGGCATATATATTGTATTTTGGTCAATTGAAGAGTTTTTTTACATAGGGAACTCGGGTGGCAATTTGTGGCAAACTTTTTGCAGTTTCGAAACTTTTTAAACAGTTTAGCTCCGAAGCTTCTTTGACCCCTGAAATTAACAACTAATAAAGGCTTTTAATTAAATTACGAAAAATGACGTACTATAATAGAAAATAATAGAAAACACTAAAAAGCGAAACAAAAATCAAGAAAATAATCTCGAGAGATGGAGTGGTTTTTTTTCAAGTCACAAGGACGCTTAATCGTGCGGCAAATACGAAATTTAAATTAAGGAAGAATTTTTTTTAAATCTAACTAGTATGTTTATATAAATATTAATAGTAAGTATCCTGACAAAAATGATTAAAGAATGTTTAAATGAAAGCTAACTACATGGTTAGTTCGCTTCCATACAAAACGAGAAAAAATTGCGAATTTTTTTATCAGACTTTACTGATTATCTATACATATATTTTGCTGATGTTGG
Source organism: Parasteatoda tepidariorum (assembly GCF_982258835.1). Lineage (NCBI taxonomy): Eukaryota > Metazoa > Arthropoda > Arachnida > Araneae > Theridiidae > Parasteatoda > Parasteatoda tepidariorum. The sequence continues at coordinate 100,898,934 of NC_141757.1, forward strand.
CACCTTAAAATCGGGTATTTCTCTAGGTATTGGCAACACTATGATTATTATTCGTTTTGTTAGGGTTTCTTGTATAAAAATTGAAGTAGTGTTAAATAATTAGTTATACGTTAAGTATTAATTTATATTCATTTTGTTAGGTTGTCGTAAGTAATAATTTAAGTAGTGTTGAGTAGTTAGTATTTGAGTAGTGTTAAATACATTAGGTATTTAGTTAGAATATTATTTTTTTAATATAAATAAAAACTTAGTTACGATGTTGTTAGTTAGATTCATTTTTGAATGTTTTTAAAATGGTTGTAGAAATTTTAAATATAAACGTGTTACGGTGCCGCATATTGTGGTACCAATTACAGGTGATAGTGTTTACCTTCATCGATTAAAAGCATATCTACATTATTTAATACTCTGGTTATGGCTTTTGAGGCGCGCGAGGAAGTAGTACAACTCGTAATGAAGCATTGGGATGAGTTTTCTATCTTACCTCAAGGCAACCATGGGAATAGTTCTAATATTTATGCTGCGTACTATGCTGAAATATCCTAAAAGCATGCTTATGGTGGTTTGTGTGATTTTGTGGCTGCTGGTTAGATTTTAAATTATTACTAAAGTTCAATAACTGAAGAACTTTAATATTATGACAGATATCTTTAGAAAATAGATAAAATTTAAATCGCAGGTAACAGCTAGACAGTGAAAAAATTTGGTTAGTTTTTTGCTTAAAACTAAATAAGGAGTTAGGACTGGTGGAGTTGAAGAATAAGAATATTTAGGGATATTTCCTTATCGTGACCTGTCGCGGCAACTACAATCGCCAAGGTGCCGAATAGATTTTAAACTTGCAATTTTTTTTAAAAAAAAAATTGTAAATGTTTGTCCGGGGGTGGTTACGTATCAAAATTTTCAAGCTTGTCCCTTTCTGTAATAATTTTTTTTTTTTTTTTTTTTTTTTTTTTTTTAAGTTTCTCGCCGGCCACCTTCCGGAAATCACCAAAACTTAGCGATTATTCTGCCACAGATCACGATACGAAAGTCTCCCCGAATATTTAAATTCAGTTGTGCTATGCATTCGTCTTGGTTATCATTAAAATTTAAGATAATTTTGAAGGGTGTCCGAGCCGGTCACCAAAGTTGGCTAGCCAAAATTTATTCCCTGAAAAATATAATAAGATAGCAAAATTTTTAAATTTTAAAAATCATTTTAAATTAACAATTTTCTTAAAAAAATTTAATTTAAAATTTAAAAGAAACTATCAAAGGTTTTTTCCTTAGGACAAGAGAAAATATTACTGCAAGAACCTAACCGCTAACTGACTTACACCTCATAAAAAAATCTTCAACTGTGGTAACTCAAAAACGAACGACTGTATGAGCAACACTCTCAAATAAAAAAAAATTTGAAATTTATTTTAAAAATGTGAACATTATATTTTTATTTTCTATGGAGCAGGGCTGTAATTGATGTTCTGCTTGTTTGTGAAATTTGTGATATTTTGTGACTTGGGGGAGAGGGTAACAAAAAATGTGACACGCTTTTGTTAAAATAAAAACATTTAAAATTATTTTTATTTTTTATTTTTAATATCAATTCAAGCTTAAACATGAGGTTATATTTCAGCGTTTATCAAAATATACCGTAAATACCAAACATTTTTAACTTTGAAGACACCACTCACACCTCATAAGATAAATGATGAGAGTGTGACATAGATTTTAAAAGTTAGAGCTTTTTAGCAATCCTTCTTTTAAGGGATGAATAATGTGCTTTGGGATATGTCGGAGTACAGGCTCATTTTTCAAATATTTAAAAGGTGAAATAGTCTAGGTTTAACTTTCAATAATACGGAAAAGAGATAGGCTACATTTTTAAAAATCTCTTTTCTTTGTCCCCACTCATCTATAAAGATCAATAAGGCTTTCATATGGATCATCTGTAGGACACTTTTACGTAGCTCATTCAATTGTTAGCTATAACAAAATTTTCTGTGGTTCCTATGGGAACTTTGCTATATTTGAATATATATGAAGCAGTCTTTGAGATTCAGTGATTTTTTTCTTCATATTTTTATACATCACTAGTTACTCCCGTGACCAGCTGGTCCAGAGCTTTAAATGAATCAAATTTCAAGTATCTGGAGATTTAAAAACGTGCATTCAAAAACGCGCATTCAAAAATACGAAAACGATAATTTTTTAAAAAGATGTGTTTTAAATGTTGAATGGAAACAACGAAACGTAGAACGATGAAAAACATCGCTAAATATATTAGAAATCTGAAACAAAGAATGCCGTGCCAATCGGTGAAGTCATTCAAAAGAAATTAAGGAAAGTTTAATCCATAACAATACATGATGCCGCAAAATGGTGATTGCTTATAGACCACAACTAAACACATAAAAATTTGTCAACTGTTCAAAAAAAGAACATGATTCAAATCGGTGCTTTACTTACCTTTTTAATTTTTTTTATCTTCGTGGGCTTATCGTATTTCTTTGTGGTTTATCAGTGTCTCAAAATAAGGGTTATTTGTGTTTATTGCATTTCTTCGCAGATTATCAGTGCATTAAAATAATGCTTATTTGTGACTCTAATTTATTTATGCCTTATCAGTCCTACGAAATTAATTACAAAGTTCGTCAACTAAAGGTGTAGCTGATCATAAAAAACTAAAAAACTATATGTTTTCAAAATAAACACCAATTACAGAAACAACTTGCTGATGTCGGAGATAAAAACTAATGAAAGTGTGTTCGAACAGAATTCTCTGATACGAAGCTCAAGACATTGTTTAATGTTCTTTAGTTCAGAACTAATTTTAAAATTTGGCGAGATTTATGCAAAATTTCCTGCTACGAAAGCAGCAATCTCAGTACATTTCTTTCCTTCATCCATTTTTCTTTAATTATATTTTAAAACAGTCTGTATTATGGCGACAATTGGTTTATTTTATTGACATTGATGCTTTTGAAAAATATTTTTACGCGAATTTACTTCAATGAATTGAAAATATTAGCATTTTCTTCAACTTTTAAAACATCATAAGATTAAAAATGGTCCCTATCGAAGAATATTTTTAAATACTTTTTAATTTTCCAAATCTAAAATAAAAAGAATATAATTTTCTGTCTTAAGACTAGAACATAAAATGTGAAATAGTTTGTTATATATATCATTTAGGCATAGATATCTATAAATTTCCTTTTACGATCCAATTGTTGTCCTCGTAAAACTAGTTGGTAAAAGTGCAGGGACGAAATCTTCTGGAATTGTTGACGGGCAAAACAGTAGAAATAAGAAGAAAAAAAACAACAAATAGACTTCGTCGAACTATAGAAATACAATATCTTTCAAAACGTAATAAAAATTTCGTTCGATTTGTTTTATGATCTTTTAGCTTAAAGTAAACAAATGTTAGTCTCTACCTTAATAACCTTAAGTATATCCTCTAAAATAACAACTTATATTTTTATCATACAAAACAACATGTTTATTTCATGCAACTGAAAGAAATCTTTTTAAAATTAATGTTAAGTATTTAGAATAAAACGAATGTATTTTAAATTTAAGATAATCAAATTTATCGAAAAATCCGTACATTTGGTTTGGTTAATGGGTTGGTTGTTATTGTCGCACTAATGATCCTAATTAAAAACGTCGTATTAATGTTAATGATGTTCAAAAGATAATACCGGGGCATGCACACATTATACTGCCTTATTTTTACGGACCAGAGAACGGTCGACGTTTGAAAAATATATTTAGGAATTTGAAGAAGACAGAAATGTATGTACAGTTTAATTAGTTCTAATTAATAAAATTATTTGCCTTATTATCTAAATTTAAAATTAATTCCGAAAAAATTCCCAGAAAGTTAATTCCTAGATAAACTATAAAACTATGTTTTTGTTGCATGCCAGACTGTCAGTTTTGCGTTTCTCGTTTATTTTGATAAAGTTGTTTTATAGTTTTGCTAAGTTATCAGCGCCATTAATAGCGATTTCGCCATCTAACATGTATTGGCGAGTTTTGACAATAATAAAATTTGTTGATAATAAATTGGTTTTCAGAGAATATAGCAGAAACATTACATTTCTCTATTTTTTTAAAAAATATTTTTCAAATCGGACATCTTTAAAACAGACCGGTATCAATTACGAAATTCACTAATAAAAAGTTCTATGTTTTATTTTGTTTGACTGCATTTTTAACTGAATCGAATAAATAGTTTGTTTGGTACCTGTGCCTAAATCAGCTATACAGCGATAAATTTAAACAACTTTCACAATTAATCTATTTGAACGTCTTTTATTATCAATCAGTTTTCCTTTAATTAAGAAGTAAAGTAAAGGAAAATATGTTACACACTACATATAAGTTTAAACAATCGGTTGCATTTGCATTTTAACAAAGTTGGGGTGAAAAAAAATATTCGGTAATGTTATAAAACAGCAGTGCGTTTTTTATTATTTTTCATTAAGTACCTTTATATAATTTACCCAATTAAATATATTGGAATAGCATTAATTGTTCTTTCTTCAGAAGCACTGGAAGTTTCATTAGAATAAATATGTAGAATATACAAATAGCTAGTTGTTATTGAAACAAATGACTTCATTCTAAAACACAATAAATTTTAAAATTACCCAATTGAAGTTATTTTTCTTTTCTGAATTGCTATAAGATGAAAATACTATACTTAACTTAATTAATAAAAAAGAATTCAACAATACCGAGTCTTAATTTTCTTGAGACTTGAAATATGTTCTTCTTATTATTATTTATAATAACCAATTTCAATATTTCATTTTTAAGTAAAATATGATGTAATTAACAAGTTTTACGGTGCTTAAAGGAATAGATTTTTTAAAAATTACTGAACTCAAGTTATTAATATCGATGTTGTACATTATTTCTAATTTCGAGTGACAGAGAAAGTTTTTAGATTAACATTTCAAACGCCTTATTCACCTTTTTTTTATTCTTAAAAACGTAACTAAAAATCAAGTTTATCTGGAGTCCCTTTTTCTAAGTGATTGTTGAGTATCTTTAAAAATATTTATTTGCTTCAGGAAACCATTAAAAAAAAATCCCAAATATTTATCGAAGCCTATGCTTAAATAATTTTGTTAATTAAGCATATTCGGGTCTTGGTGGCACAGGGAATCTAGCTTTTGCTTTCCAATTGAGTGAATCGGGTAACTCAGCGATGGCTGGTAATTTCGAACCCGGCTGGCACCGACCACAGTACTGACGCAAAATATCTTCAGTGGTTGATGGATCATGGGTAAGAGACCCCATGTCGTCAAGATAATTATGGGAGGTTTTCGTGGTTTTCTTATCCATGTAACGCAAATGCGTGTTAGTTCTATCAAAAACGAACGCAAATTTCTTCCCATACTTGATCCAGAAGTTCCCTTGTCTTCTTGATTGGGTTCAAAATGACAAGGCTACTGTGTTGAACATTAGTAGTCGCAAACCCGAAAAATTGGGTCGGATGCTACGCGACGAAATGAAATTAAATGAAAAGTTAATCATATTAAATAAATACTAATATTCAATTAGTACTACTGGTATTTCGGTAATATATACGGTTTAAATGAATATCAATTATACAAATATGGATGTTTAATATTTGTATCATGATAATAGATACTGGGATAATATTGCCCCCTAATGGAGCAAGTACAGGATAAATTACGTGACTGTAGTAAGTTTTGACTATGATGAGTTGTTCTCGAGCAATGGCATCATGTCAAATGATGCTCATTTAAGTTGATCTTTTCTTTGATGGAATAAACTTTTAAACGCGAGATTTGATATAATAAATAGCGTAAAGTCACCGAAAAGCACAACTAATGAGAAATAAATAAGAAGTAACTAAATAAATTGAATGATTTTAAATTATTTTAATTGTGTCAAGTCAATATATGCTGCCTTTCAGTATTATGCATAATTGCATAGTGTTGGTAAATACAGATTTTTTGATTATTGACTTTTTCCACCGTTACGAGGAAACATCTGTGGTATTGCTAAGTATTTTATATAAAATAGGTTATAATTAATTTTTTTCAAAAAACTTTCAATATGCTAATTAAAGGTATATGCTTATTGTTAGAAAAAAATATTAAGCCTGTAAGAATTGTTAATTTTTAGAAAATGTTTTAAAAATTGAAAAGAATTTTTAGGAACAACTGATTTCCATTGCTATCACATAATTTAAATTTCCATACAAGAAATTCACCATCCCACATAAAATCCTTTTTAAATATTAAGGAAAGTTCAATTTCAGAGAGCCTGGGTCTAACAGCTCCTAACTTTAAATTAACGGATAATTTTTAAACTAATAATCCACGAAGTCTATCGTTATCTTCATTAACTCAATATTTAAATATAATTATTTTGTAAATAATAGGCTTCCCTGGAGAATAAGGCTTGGCAAAAATTCCTTTGAGAATAAGAGCTTGGCGACAATTCTTCCGATAATATCACTTAAGACTAGCCAACAATTGGCGTTTGAATCGGATTAAATAACTTTCATCCTAAGACAATGAATAAGATTCCTTACCCATTGTTTATCGCCTTTGAACTTAGACATTAGGAATCTTATCGAGTGCTCCTTTTCTGAATTTTGAATGAAGACTTCTTAATTTATCTTAAATGAATTCCCTTTATTAGAATGCAGAAAAGTGTCTCCGTTTAGACCCCACGGGTGGTAATTAGTATCAGATTTAAAATCCGTTAAGATTAGGTCGATGTGAATTACTTTGTGGAATAACCGTGATCTGACTGACATTTTACGCTGCTTTCTAACTTAAGGTATTCTTCGATAACTGAAATAGTTTCTGCTTTGAATAGTCTACGAATTGTGTCGTTAATGCAGTGATTCTAGTAAAGGAGCACACGATTTAAACACTAAATAGCTCTGAAACTAAGAGTCATAAGAGGATGAAATAAACGGTATGTTGATAGAGAAAATATTAAGACTTTTAATCTTAATTTTCAAAATTAGTTAAGCTGCTAGCAAATTATGTTGGTTACGAAAGCTGAGAGCACATTGTGTTAATTAAGAATGACAGCAAATTCAATTAACTACAAACGGGGCTCAGAATATATAGTTACTTATAAAAGTTGACGAGGTATTAAGATTAAGATTAAGATTAAGTTACTTAAAAACGTTAACATTAAGTTAAAACGGATTAAGTTGACACCAAAGTTTCCAGTTAATGAAATTAGTAGCAAATAAGTCACAAAAATTGTTAAAATAATAAATTAGTTACAACAATTACGAGCATAATAAGTTAGTTACAACAATTATGAACATACTGAGTCAGTTGCACAATTAAAAGCATAATAAGCTAATTACAACAATTACAAGCATATTAAGTTAGTTACAACAATTACTAGCATATTAAGTTAGTTACAACAATTACAAACATATTAAGTTAGTTACAACAATACGAACATATTACGTTAGTCGCAACAATTACGAAAATATTAAGTTAGTTACAACAATTACGAGCACATTAAGTTAGTGACAAAAATCGCTAACAAGTTAAATTTCTTTCAAATGTCTCCAACACATTATTAATAATATCAAACGTTCCCAGCGGGTTCATTTGGTTACAAGATCTGAATTCTATTGAATCTGTTTGAAGTAAGCAGTACAAAAGCTTTAGTATTAGTTCTATTATTATTTAGAACTAATTGTAACTGTAATAAGAAATCGTACCATTTTAGGAAATGAGAGTGAAGAGGGTCATTATTCTTGCCCATTTTAGGTGATCAGTTTTGTCATTATCATTAATGACTTATAAGTGTGCATTTTTTAAATGTTTATATGTAAACCTTCAAAACTAATTAACAATTTTATTCAATAAATTATTTTATGTGAAGCACAAATTTCACTTGGGTTTTTTTTCTGTTATTATTTATAACAAATGGTTATTATTATATCAATATTATCAATATCTAATTAGGGCATGTTAGGAAAAACATCAGTGTAGGGAATACCGGGCAAGTACGTACCTGGCAATGAAGCACATATCTCTGCCTTGTTTTTATTCCTATTAATCAGATTATTCATTATAATAACCACGTCAATTATAAACCTGTATCCTAAATAATGATGTTTTCTCTAATCTGACATAAGACAAATAAATAAGTAAAATAAAAAAGATTTTCATTCCTACTAAAAATAATGATGTAATATTTTAATAAAGTATTATACAAAATTGTTTTGACACATTAATTAGTTTATAACTTCAAAAACAAAATTACCGCGTGTATGGGAATAACGAGAGCACTGACCGCTTAAAATGAAATAATCTTTGTTTAGCTAAACAACTGGGAACTCGTAAATCGGGAAATCATTTCAGAACTGAATAATTTTATTCAGCGATGAAATATTTAAAACATCTACTTAAAGCGGTTAGTGAACAGTTCAAACTTGATTAATCAGAGACAGAGTTTCAATGGGGATTTAAACATTCTAGCTGGTCAGAAAGTGGTCTGAATTTTGATTAACGATTTTGATTGCAATCACTTCTTACAGAGGTCAAAAAACTATTGAAACCTGAATTGTAATTATTCATGGCGTTCTTGTGAAGATTTTGATGTTCTAACTAATCGGAAAGATGTCGAAATTTAGATTATTAGATTAAGCTAACCTCAAAAACATGAAAGCTAATAAATAAAAGAATAAAGGAATTAAATGTATCACTCATAAATATGTACAATACACTATTTAAGCTTTTTTTAAAATTTGCATTTAAATTATATTTGCGGCTTTCTTGCAAAGATTTCAGTGCTCTAACTAATCGGAAAGAGGTTGAAATTCAAATTGTTAGATTATTCTACAGCCGAAATGGACTATGTGGTGGTCTTGGAGCTGACTTCACATTAGAAAGGTCATGGGCTCGAATCCCGGACAAGGCATAGATGTTCCTTCATTCTCTGTAATATTTGTCCTCACTGCGGGAACATTGCAGGGCCACCCTTATGGTTCCCAAATATGCACTACTGATACCTGAATGAGTATCTTTAATAGGGTGGGCATTGGAAAAAAAATTATTTTACCCTCAAAAACATGAAAGCAAATACATTAAAGTATGATATAATACTAAATTCTAAAAAAAATTCTTATTCATAAATATATACAATATACAATTAGAGATTTTTATATTAATTTCGCTTGTTAGCAAGCTTCATGTCAATAGAGAACAGGCGTTGAAAATATGAATACATACGAAATAGTTCAAAATCGATTTACAACGACAAGCAATTTTTTTTAAAAAAATGCACTCTCTGGTCTGGTGTAGAAAAAAAAGGAGTGAGAAGGGAAAAAAAATGTTCATGGAAGTGATTTCGGAGCATGCCTTTTCAATCTATTCCGGAAATTCAACCCCAGAAGGTATGCGAACAGAAACGACCTGACAGTTTTGCATGATAAATGAAGTTTTGAGGGTAAAAAAAAAAAGAGAGAAAATGTGCTTCGGGGATGTTGATGAGGTAGGCAGATATGTATTTATCATTCACAATCTATGACGGTAAAGGATATAAATTTAGAATGATGTAAATGAGACTACCATCGATTTTAAAATGGAACCATTTGACCCTTCTACTTTTAAAGATGCCATTTGTTTTATTAATACACAACAGCAATGCTGTTTATGTATATTTATATATATATATATATATATATATATTATTATTGAACTTTATATGAACTATTATTATTGAACTTTAATCGAATATATCATCAAATAATCGATTAGTTCATAAAATTTCCAATAAAATCAGACTATTTTGTCGACCAAAGAAGTCCTAATTATCTGACAATGGCACTTAACCTTCAAAAAATAAAAAATAAATTATAATTTAAAAAAAATAACAGTTAAGAAAATCGTACAAGTGCCAGTCAATCAATAGCATTTAATCTTAAAGAAACCACATCATATTAAGTAATGCCGGGCAATGAACCTTTACCTTCAAAAAATATTGTAGGGAATACCGTGCTATAGACCACACTTTACTGCTGTGTCCGATTATTATTTGACTTATGTGATAAACATACACAGATATCCTTTATCTATCATTTAAAAAAACTCGTAGTTTGATAAAAAAAAAAAGAGATAGTTTGTTTAGATAATAGCATAAGCTTGTTATTAAACTATACGGTAAATTTATGGTAATTCTAAAAAGTAATAACAAATCGCATTTTTTACTCCGCGACACAGCGGGCCAGCTTCCAAGGTTTCGCGGCCAAAATTAGTATTTCCATAAAATTTGTTTCAAAATTTGCTTTTTTTTATTTAGGGTTTTCATGTGCAGGTAAATTGAATTCATAGTTAAAATTTTGAAATACACTAAAAATACCAAAAAAAAAAAACAAGATAGCGGCTAAACTATGGCGAGCAAAAAAAAATTATATATATATAGTACATTTAAATAATTATATAAAGCAATGAAAATATAATAATTTTCGTAATTTTATATTAAAAATGAAAAGCAAATTATATTTCCGAAGTAATATTACAAAATAACGCGGAAACATGGAGAAAAAAAACATAATTTTTGTTTTTCGGTATATTTAATCCACTTTTGCAATATGGGCAAAATGGGTCAGGTTTTTTCGAAAGAAGAAATATCAAAGAAGACAACAAAAAAAAGTTTAGCTAATTATCTCGTGGAACTTTTTGGAGATAAGTTTCGAAAGTGATTCAAACATTGTAAAATGTCAAATGATAAGATATAAACTATAAGTTTGTCAAGAGTATTAACTAATCCAACAAAATGAAAAATTGTGCTATAACTTCAGACTAATTTCTCTGATAAAAATGTAACAGAAAGGTGAAATTCCTATATATATTTCTGAAATATAAATTTAAAAGTTGCATTTGAAAAAAAAAATTTTAACTTATTTTTCACTACATTGTACTCTCGTCTGTCCAAAAAGTAAATTATAAATTTTGGAATGATTATGAATACTTAATTTGGGCAACATTAAAGCTGTCCAAACATATTTTAGTTAAAATTTAATATTTGACTTTTGGCCAAAGATCATGATCTTCTGGCCCACTGTGAGCTGTAGAAATTTATTTTCTACGCACTAGAGCTGTTCAACATGTTGTTGGCGACAGTCCCGCTCATTGGTAGCTTCTTACGGCCAGTTTACTGTAGGACCATTACGATTACGACCATTTTCCATTACGATTTGGAGGATTTATGAATTATTGTGATTCTGCACTAGGAGACAACATTAAACTTCTCTACTGAAAAATGTTTCGCCAATCGACTGTAAGGTCTTTTTTAGTGTAATTATATTTTTTTTTAGGAAATATAGGATGGCATGTGTGATACTAAAATATTTTTAATAGATTTTTGTTTCAAAATTAAAAAAAAATCTTAAAAAATAAATAAAATTTAATTAACTAATTATTGTCACATATCAAGTCCGGTTTTCAAACTGTAACGATTTTTTAACACTTTGTGCGTATTCATCATGACCGATAACATTTAAAGTCAATCCATTTTTTCGAAATAAGTTGAAGCAAAGTTTTGTTCATTTTAATAAAAATTATAATGAACAATTCTTTGCTTCAACTTCAACTTGAAACATTATAATAAACTTTGGCTTCATTATAATAAAAATTATTGAATAAAAGCTGGATTGCCTGAGTTCATGTTAGTGTTTCGTAATGTTTCCTTATTATGATTTTGTGTATGCACATACAATTTTCTAATCAACTCCAGATCTTTAAAGCTATATTTAGTTATATTTCAGTTTATTTTTTATATTTAGGTTTCTTTTCGTTATTTAACCATCTATTTTAGTTTAGTTTTTCTCATATTTTAGTTATATTATTAGTAGAAAGTTTTTCAAGCATAGTTTTATTTTTTACTCCTGTTTATTTTATTCTATCATGCGATTAACTATTCTATTATAAAAAGTGAAAGGTTAAATATTACGTTAAAACTTTATTAATTCAACATTAAACCTTTTCCGTATTTGTTCGTTTATTAGTTTAACAATATTAATGTTGAATTTAATCAATATAATTATGTAATTAATTCAACATTGAAATATATTTAAGAACAAAAAAAATATAAGAAGTTAAAACGTTTAAAATCAATCATAATTAACAAGATGTACTTTTGTCTTCACTTACACACAACATCTTTATCGATAATGTTTCGAATTCCTTTCATATTGCGCATTTAGAAACAAATTTTTCTTCGCTCCAAATCTGTTATTTGGGTTTAGTTCGTAAAAAGTATTTATTTCAGAATTTTATTTACTGTTGTTCATTTCATTCTGTTATACGATAAGTTTTACAATAAAAAAGGAAAAAATCTATATTTATTCCGAATTTTGGAAAATATTTTTTAATTTTAAAAAAGTTTATCATGCATGTCATCCATATAAATATGTATTTTGCTTAACATTGAAATAAATTTATGAACAAATGAAATAGTGGGCGATGCAATTTACTAACTTTTGAAATTACTTGTGTATTCATTAACACACTCGTGTAACATTATTACACTTGCTACTACTACTGTTACTTGTGTAACATTAACTTAAGGAATTAACATCTAAGTATTTATTTTATAGAACTAAAAAACAAGCAGCCAAAAGATTACAGCATAAATTAATGTTTTTCCGCTTAGAATTTAGCATATAATTAAATGTTAGTGTATATTAGAGATCAATATAAATGAATTTTTTATATAAATTGGCCGTTGATAGAAATTTTTTTTTCCTGATCTGCTTCGATATCTTCTAAAGAATTGTGCGGATCTATACCTGTACGTCAGTGCAAATTTGATTGAATATTTTTTAGTAATTTATATCACATTTTTTTATCAATACCAGAAACACGTAGCATCCATCTTGTTTTCTTTGGAATGTTTCTCAATGAAACAATGATTTTCCCGAAACATGAAAAATAATTTATGAAAAGCCAATTGAAAAAAAGAAAATATATACGTAATCATAATTCAAGGACAAAAATACACTACAAAATGCACAGTGAATAAGGAACAATATAAATACTAACATAGAATACAACAGTTAAGATGTCTGTAAAGGGTGCAAGCGTCAAAAAGAGTTTTTTTCTTCTAGAAGGGCAAAATCAGTCTTATAGCAACACTTGAAAAAACTTTGCGCATATAAATTTTTTTTTGGTAGTCTGACATGGTTTGGTTATTATATCCCAAGGAAACAGTATAATGTAACAACTATTAAATAACAACAAAATTCTCGCTTGATTTCGCGAAGACAATAAAAGAAATGTCCATATTAGATTCAATTGTAAGTCTTAATTTATTGTTCATTAATAATTTTTATTAGAAAATAATAAGTAAAATCCATTTTAGAATGGTTTTATTTTATATTTTGCAATATAACCGTCGTTGAGCAGCCATCCCAACTTTGAGTTCACGATTACCAATGTTCAACTCTTGTCTTGTAATTGTGAACCCAATCCAGAAGACAAGGGAACTCTTGGATCAAGTATTGGGGATATTTGCCTTCATGGAGTAGTTTTTCATTTAACTAACTAGCATATGTGTTATCATAGAGATTAATAATAGAGATAAGATGTGTTATCATAGAGATTCTAATTACCGAAAATTTAATTGCTGATAAAGAACTAGTTTTTTTTAATAATTTGTAATGCTCATTGGAAATTTAAACAAAAAATAATGTCCAACGATTAGCAAAGTAAACGAAAGCTATTTTAAAGAACAGATAAGTATTCTTATCTCGAATACCAATTCTCCTACTTAATTCTTGCTTTCTTTATTTTCAATCATCGAAACAAGGAAATATCATTTGGAAGATTGGGATCCGGGATCGATAAGAAATGATTTAAATTCCTCGAAATACATTCTAAATAAAATCTCGACCAATTGTTTCTGAAAATCAAATTTCGAATGAAAATTTGAAATATATGCATAAAATATGGAAATAATAAGAACCAGCCTCATTCGTGGGCTTAACAGGAAATTCTCGTGATTTTTTTTTTCCTGCCTGACTCAGTAGTCTTACGTCATCAGATTTCAATTCAAAATCAATTTCTACATTTCGAAATATATCGAAGAATTTTGATTTATTTCTCGTTAAAAATCCATCGGCTGGAATTAATATTGCGAGATTGATTTTTCTATTTTTTTGTCATACAACTAGTGTTATTTTCTTTCCTCTCTTTCCAAGGAATTTGGTATTAATGTAATTCAGTTTTAATAGAAAACGCCTATTTTTAGATTTTTGATATTTGTTTTAGTTAATACTAGTTTTTGGATTTTTGTGCACGCCTTACTAACCAGATAATTTTACATTTTTTAGCTTTAATTTCATTTACACGATGTCCCTCTTACCAATAAGTATCATTTTGACCCATCATTTAACTTCACAAATCATTTTGACACAATGAAATCTTACAAACTAAAAATGCTCTAAAAATTCTGAAAAAATTGTCATAATTTCACTTTAAAAACCGCTTACCAAGAAAGAAAATAAAAAGAGAACACATAAAAGGAACTCATTTTAACGATTTTAACGATGCCTACTGTTAAGTCAATCTTTTGCCTCGGAAAATGACAGGAGAGTGACATTTTTGCATTTTTGGATACATATATATATATATCTTTATATATAAGAAGAGAGTGGAATGATAACACATAGCCAATCACAGAAGACTTCTGGTTAGTAACGCACAAAACAGCTAATCAAAATTGAGAACGCATGTATGTGAAAAGATAATAATTTTTAATAATGCTTTCAAAAAATATAAAATACAAACTGACCTCAAATAAAACTCAGAGGACTTCGAATCAAATAATTGGGTATACTATAGCCTACGTCACAGGTTGTGTTATTCCTACTAAATTTAACCCATGAACGGCATTTTCTGCGAGCCTAACTTCAAGCTGCAAATAAACAAACGAAGTGTTTGATCGTTTAAATAGCTGCTCGACAGATTTTATTGCATTATAAAGAAAAGTAATTGATATTCGATTTTTGATTAATAATTGATTTATGTGGATAGTGGCATAGAATTTAGCATTGCGTCATGGTAAATGTTATTCCTACTAAGTGGAAGTAGTTGTGTTTTTTTTTATATTATACCCAATTAAGAAAACTCTACTATTACGTTTATAAAAAGGAAGATTTATTAACTCAACAACAAAGTTATAACATCGCCATTCAAAAAAAAAGCAAATATCACACTTGTTACGTAAAGCTATAAAATAACCGAACGATGCAAACGATTATTATTACGATTACGATTTATTATGAACTAAACTTTATGCAAACGATTGTTTATGACGTCATTAGATAAAAGCGTCATTAACGCAATATTATCCGGTGTTTATTAATAATTTTGAGTGGCAATGTAAAAAGATAGTTGCTCTAAAGTTTTATAATAAAATGTCTGTTTTGATGTAACGCAGTTATTTATTTTAGAATTCCAATATATTTCAATAGCTTTGATAAATCGCGTAGAGTTATTGGAAGCATGAATCAACACTCTCTCAAAAAACTATTTACATTCCAAATTATCAAAATATATTGAACAGAGTTTACTTTTAAATACTTATATCTTTTATAAAAAATGACGATAAATAAAATTTATAAAATGGTTTTTATAAAAAATATCTTAGGCGATATCAGCAGCGGCATACAGTTGAACATGATTTAGCTGCACAAAATTAACTGGAAAATAATCGTAGTGCTATCAATACGCGACGGCGGAATGGGCGGCAAAGAAACGTTGAAAAGTCAAGACGTTTAAATGAAAACGAATACCTTGGTGTACCTACGAATACTTCTGATTGAAACTAAAATATTTTGTCAGTTGACAGTATTGAAGTTAATTGAGCAATTACTTGCAATGGTATTTATTTTTGAAATATTACTTAGAATTCACTTATTAATATTACATGTTTTAATTTGTTTGTAATTTTTGTAAAGTTTTTTTTCATCAGGTTTTAATTGCTTTCAGTTTAAAATTTAAGTTACTGGGGGGGGGGGAGAAATAAAGCTCCATATAGGGAACGTCCGGCAACCTATAAGATCAACAATGATTTGAGTTAGGCTCTACCACGCGTGCTTCGGATACGGAGATTAATCTCCGGCTAATGCCCTATAGTAATGTGTTAAATAATATTACTTCCTCGCTTTATATAAGTTTATAATATTGTTTGTACTGAAATCGTTTTATATAAGTTTATAATGTTGATAATAAGTTCCTCTGACATTTTGCAATCCTATCATATTCTCTCTATGTGATGTTGGTGCAGAGAAGTTGCCAGCTAATCTCCAGGAAAACGACTTTAAGTTTGTTTGCGAAGCGAACGACAATGTAATTGCGTAGCAATTATCGGGGGTTGGCGAGCGTTAGTGAGCAGGGGCGTAGCCCTCTAGTATATATATATATATATATATATATATATATATATATATATATATATATATATATATATATATATATATATATATATATATATATATATATATATATATATATATATATATATATATATATATATAAAAGGACTGCTGCAAAGTTCTTACGACACATTTAGGCTTAAAATTGAATAAGAATCATCACATAGTTACATATATTTAAAAAAAAAAAGATTTTCACGTTTGAATATTTTTATTGAACAAAAACATGACAGTAGAAACTGTTACACACCTCAAATTGGAATCTAGGTACTCAACGTGAGTGCTATTGTCCTCCCTTCAAAGGGCGTTGGAGATTTTTTGGAGGGCGTTAGGACTTTTAAAAAATTTGTACAACTTATAGAAGAAAATTATTTTTAACTGTCGAGTACATATTTAATTGTCTACATTAAATGTTATTAAAGCAATCCCTAATGTAGCACTTAATAATAAAATAAAATTCAAACTATTTTCTTTTCTTTTTAATTTTTAACAAATTATTTGATATTTTTCAAACATTGTGAATGAAATGTTACAATTGTTTTGAATTCTAAAAATAACTTGTTAGCTATTTTGCTATATAGAAGCTATTTTGCACTCCAGTTACACGTTCACGTCAAATAATTATTTTCCTTTATATTGTTTCGTACTATTTTCTAATCATATTGCAACGATGAGTCTTGTTCTTCATTATATCGTTATCAAAGAAGCACTTTAGAAAAGCGTTTGAGACAAACATTTTATGAAAAAAATTATAAGTTATTTAAAGAACTTGCGGCAGATTAAAAGTTTATTTGCAAAAGCCCACTGCCTTAAAGAAATGATAACGTCATTATCTATGAACGTCAGATTTCAGTGTTCGTGGGTATGTCAACTTGATCAAATTTACTTGGAGTCAAAAATGTCGATAATTGAATGATTTTCATCACATAACGAAAAGCGTATACATATTTGCGTAGTTTCAATCTATATCGCATATAAAATAAACAGCGAAAACTCATTATTAATTTGAAACATCTACAAGAATTATTGTTTTTGAATATTTTTTCCTTTTCATTGCCATCCAACTCTTTCCCTAACCCAAATTGTTCTAAATTTTAAGCTGTTGAAAAACCAATTGTTTTCTGCAAAATACTTCAGAAGCAATAAGATTTCAAATTTGTAGCCTAATATTTTGCAGTTTCTACTTCAGAATTCTGTTAGTATTTACACAGTGCTGAAATTTCCTGTGGAATTTTTTTGGAATTAAAACTATTTGAATTAATTTTTTATATAAATATGGGTACAATTTCACCTAAACAGCTGTTCTTTGATTTAAGTAAACAAATTTTTTAAAAATAAAAATCAAATTTAATTTTTTGAAGAAATTTAATTTATTTAAACTTCCTTCACATTTTTTTCGTTTCTAGAAGTTTCGATTTTTTTATATTTAGCTTATGAATTATATTTAGTTGATATAATTTGAAAGCAATGACATTTAGTTGATAGTTTAATGTAAATAAAAAACATAGATAGAAATCAGTAGGAATTTTTATTGCAATAACAATATGATTAAAAGTGCATCACATCAAAAATGCAAAAAAATTTAATTAAATTTTTTTTCTTCTTGAAAATAAACTGCTAAACTAAAAAAAAATTATTTTTCTAAAATATTAGAAAATTTTCTTGTGCTATGAGAGTGACATTAAAACCTTCGTGAGTAAAGTAAAATAATTAAGCGTACTTTCAGAAATTTCTCGGTAAAAATGGTTAAATAGCAATTTATTTCTCTGTTTTTTTACCGTATTCAACCAAAACAGTCAAATAACCATAAAAAAATATGATGTTCAAACTGTTAAGTGTGAGAAAAAACGTTTTCATTGATTGTTTTTATTCAATACATTTTAACAACCAGACTTCTATAGGCGTCAACTGCACCACCTTATTAAGTCATTTTATTCCGTGAAGCTGAGTACATACTGCACATTAATACTTAAGGCTAATCCACCTATCTCAAGATCGTCTGAACGGGGGTTCGAATCCCAGCGTTGACACCACAACATTTCTTCCCTTCCTTTGGATGAAAAGCTTCCATTGTCCTGCATTCTTCAATCGGTAACCCTGGACTATTAGAATACGAAACTGTCATTCACTCATAAATGGCGCAGAACCCACAAAGCTCCAAATGTTCATTTAATTTTTATGCTTATGGTTCATAAATTATGCTAGAAGTTTATATTCATGGTATTTTAACTATACCAATTGCAAACGGTTTCAAAAGCGTAAAGCTAAAAAATGCTCCTTACCATGAACTGTATGGTTAATCGGATAGACATATTTCTGGTGGTTATTTTTCCGTAATTTTAAAATGAAAATTCTAACAGTGTGGATTAAAAGAAATATTATTTTACTCCTTCAAACATAAATAGTTTACTAATAATATATTAATAATTACAATTTTTATGTAAAAGTTTAAATATTTTAAGTAAGTTTAAGAAAAAAAATTTCAGACAGACCAGGAAAATGACTTTTAGGTAAGTTAGAAATTTTTCTGCGGAAATTGTAAATGAACAATCTTTAATGTGTATGAAAAAAAATTATGTCTTAAGAGTATAAAGAAATAACAACTATCGAATTCAAGTCATTCTTGTAGTATTTCAATATGACATGATACTTTCCAAACTTATTTTAAGAATAACCCATTAAAGTCAGCTATTTCAGAACATTACAGAATTATTACAGGGAGACAAGATCGGCTCGGACATTTTGGAAAAAAATAAACCTTTATCCAGTTATAAAATAAGTATATATATACAATTGGATACTTACATTTCAAGAAGAAGAAAATCTCCCATATCTACACATGTGACCTATGACGTCAGCGACAGCTAATCTTTATCAGCAAAATGACGTATTAAAGTTGAGCTAAGTTTCTCTATATAAGTTAGATTGTTAATTAACGATAAGTTAATTATATACGGAGCTGTATCGTAAATCTAATTTTTTGAAATACGATTCTTTCTCGTCTTTTTCTTAAGTTAGATTTATTATTTGTTTATGTATTTTATTGTTACCTTTATATATTTTTGTTTTGTGTACGTGGCAACTTCGACGCATATTTAGTTTGTCTATGTTCCACATGGCTTTGTGCCTGCCTTTGTGCAAATATATAGTGAAAGAATTGAAATCTTAGAGAAAGAATCTTTGTAATAGAATTTAGAATGTGTCACTTAAAAGAATTGATACTTGACCGCAATGCTTACTCGAAATAGAATGGAAAGAACAGTTGCTAGCGTAAGCAAAAGCCACATTTCAACAACCAATCAAGATCTAGATACTCGCACTACGCCACTTGCAAGTATCCCATTATACATAATTATTCATTTACAATCAAAACCTTTCATTATTGCGAATAAAATTAATGAATAATTTGAAGTCTTTTATATAAAAAAAATCAAATCATAAAATGCAAAAGAAATAGCGGTTGCAGTTTTAAGATTAATCATGATTAAAACCAGCCTAGATATGACTTTTTTTTTTAAAGTCTTACTTGAAATTTTTTAAATTTTATAATAATTTATAGTTTTTTCTCAATAAAAGAGCTTTGGCATACCCAATTACATTTTTGTTTTTCATCACTTATATATTTATTAAAAAGATGTAAATTTTGTCATCATTTTCTAGCTTTTAAGTTTTAACGATCAAAAAAAACAAGAGTACGTCTTTTTTCTTTCAAAAGTTCGTTCATTTAATTAAAAATTCAGATAATATATTTACCATTGCAAAAAATTCCTGACATTTATAAGACGAATAATAGTTTTTTAATATTAGTATGTAAGGTTATAAAAACTATTTTTATATAATTAAGTTATTTCTGATTTTGGAACTTAAAAGAATCAATGCATTAGCATTTTTTTTTCATATCGTTTAAAATATGCTTACAACTATTTTTAAAAGAATAAAAAATTTTCCCAGATACTAATATACATCATAAATTAACTATATTTTATAAAATATGAGACAAAAAACACCATCTCTTCGTTTTCCCCTTCCACTTTAAACCTTATTACCTATGCAAACTAGACATTATTTTCCAACCTTTTTTCTGAATTATAATCTGAAATGGTTTTACTAATTTATTTCTATTTTACTTAATGAACACGCTATTGCAATTAAATTTATTCTAAACGTTATAGTAATAGAATTAAAAAAACTTTATTGAGGATAAAAATACCCTTTCTTCGCCTGAATAATACACGTATTGAAAAGGCATTCATTTTCTAAACAAAGAAATTTAAATTATTTACCACTTCAGCCTGTTGGTAATCAATTATTTATTTAATAATTTTTTTTAACTTTCTCGATTATTTCCTTTTTTTATTTCGAACAGTTTACACTTTATAGATTTTCTTGCTCGTGATAGGTTTTTAATTGCCAATTGTTTTGTTTAAAGGGTCAAAGTTTTTTTTTAGTATTTTTCTTACTTGCTGAAAAAAAACTTTATATGTTCAACATTAAACATTTTTAACTAAAGACATTTGACATTATACGTTAGAACTTCTGTAATTTTAATTTTTTTTAAATGTTTTTAAACGTATTCTATTAGATTAATATGGTTTATTTATGCTGCGTGCAATGTTAAAAAAAAATTTGAGAATGTCATAAATGTCTAGTTTCTCAAATACTTGGTTAACATTTTATTATACTGTGCATTTTTGTTCGATTCTCATTTTAATATATTTTAACGTAAAATATACAGTAATAAGTAAACTGTCAGCAAATATAATTTGATTAAACTTGTTTAATTCATCTAGAACCTAATTTATAAATGTCAATTTTAAGAACCTTAACTCCTCCATCAAATTATAAGACTTTTTAGGATTCCGGTTATTTATATAAGTATATATATATAGACAAAAAGAAGAAAATTAAGAAAATTAATAAGTTTTACATACTGTGCATAAGCTGCAAGTATACAGAACTCATAAATTATCGAGAAAACATGGAAAATAATAAAGATTAATGAAAAGAAAAGAAGAAAAAATATTAAAATACAATAATTTCAAAAAATAATTTTTAAAAAAAATTAAAAAATCTATATAAAAAATATATACTAAAATATATATTATAATTTTTGCGGATGTAATCGTATGAGCTCATGAAGAGATTACATCTTTTCATCTTTTTGTTTTCCGGCATATATATATATATATATATATATGCAGAGAGAGAGAGGGATATTAATTATATTTTTAACTAATTAACGATAGTTTATAAGCGTAGTTATTCTTTTATAATGTGAAAGACATCATTAAATGTTCCCATCTGTTAAGAAAGGCAAATTTTACAATTTAAATATAATTAGATTACATTATATAGAATTCATTAAATATAATTATTTAGTTATTATTTTAGATGTTACATATAGTGAAACCTCCGGGAAAGACCACCTCTATGTTGCGACTACCTTTAGTTACGACAGCTTTTGGGAGGCACGGAATTTTCTCCATAGACTTTCTGTTGAAGAAAACCTTTAGGAGAGACTATTAAAGATTATATAAAGATTATAGATTATATAAAGGTAGTCGCAACATAGAGAGACTATTAAAGTTTATATAAAGATTATAGATTATATAAAGATTATAGATTATATAAAGATTATAGATTATATAAAGATTATAGATTATATAAAGATTATAGATTATATAAAGGTAGTCGCAACGTAGACCACCTCTATGTTGCGACTACCTTTAATTACGACAGCTTTTGGGAGGCACGGAATTTTCTCCATAAACTTTCTGTTGAAGAAAACCTTTAGGAGAGACTATTAAAACCTCTCCCAGGAAAACCACCCGCACCAAATGCGGAATAGTAAAGTAAAGAAAGATGAAAAAATATTTAAAAGAATACAACAAGTAGGTAGATTAAAATTTATTCATAATAACACAGAATACTTGTGTTATTTTCTCAAAAACCTATTCATTTCTTTGTTATTGTTAATTTATTCAAAGCATTCTAATAAAACGACATTTATTTAATTTAACTCTAGTTTACATACTGTGAATAATATTTCGATTTATTATTATTAATAAATCAAATTCATTAATTAGAATCATTAATAACAAAATTTAGTGTATAATATTAAAAGTATAAAAAGGAGATCTAAGTTAACGAGATCAAAATATTAATTACGCAGTAAATAATTTCCTTTAAGTATTTTAAAAAATATATTACTCCAAAGGTTAATCAGTGCAGAAAGTAAAAAATTTATTTAATTAGCAATCTTCAAGGGAAAGATAATGAAAGGAATTAAAACTTCAGAGATTCCTAAGTGAATTTTACTCCTTTTTATTTAATTATAACTTAAGTTACATCAACATGGTAATGATTTTTGAAGTCGAACTTAGGATTTCTTTGAGTCCTTATCAACCAATGACTTTTAAGAGAGAATATTTTGAAAAAAAAGCAATGTCTTTTTCGTTAAGAGAAGCGAAAATGACTAGTTAGACTATCTGCAATATGATATCCTTTTCGAAATAACGTTCATTTTATTCATTTTAAAGCAAAAGTGTTTCGTAAAATTTTTTAAAAGCTTTCTAAGAGAACATAGAGAAGAATAGTTACTTTAAAAGGACTGTTGCAATTGTTACTGTTTTTATGGTATCTCATCGAATCATGAAATAATCTATCATCGAATCATATAATAAAGGACCACCGTTTTCAGTTTCAAACCTTTAATCCTTTTTCATAAGTAACATAATAAATATATAACAAAATATGCAACATAAAATAAGTGGAATGACGCAATAAATAAAATAATAGTTAAAGTAGCTGAACATAATATCAAGAACTAAGTTTAAAATATGCCGACCAGTTGAACGAGTGGTTAGCGTGCCTGAATACGGAGCCATTGGCCGCGGGTTCGAATCCTGCTCAGGGCATGGATGTTTCTTTCTCTGTCTGTGTTCTATGTCCTTTGTGTGAATGTGTTTGAATGCGACCCGTCCTATAAACGGGTTTGTGGTTGTGTGACGTGGCGACGCTGCTCCACCGCCGTGCCCACTGGGTAACGAGAAGAGAGTAGCAGTTCTGGCATTCCTGTGGCCAATGGGACAAACCACCAAGTGCCCGCCTTTTAAAAAAAAAATAAAAAAATTCAAATATATTTGAAATCAAAACAAATTTACACTCAATGAAGGATTTACAGCTAAATAATTGTTATGGTTGTTTTTTCCTCTCTATTTTTTCATAACATTTTTACTGTGCACCTTTAATTAAATAAGATATTTTGTTTGATTTAATATTCTTATTAGTTGCGTTTTATACCTCCCATTTATTATCTCCTCATTCTGTTGCTTCAATTGTGGTTACCTCTTCGTTCGTGACTTGGGACCTTGTGCCAATGAATCTGCATATTGCTCTGTTCTTTGGTAATATTCAAAATCGATAATTTTTCAGTACATCTAAATTTGTAATCTAAATGTGCATTTCAAATGCAAACCTAAATTTAAATTTACGGATAACTTGATTACTTTAATCAAGAGAATATCATAGACGTTATCTTTAAAAAGTTCATGCTTTGTTTGTTTATGTATCAGATCTTGCGAGGAAAACAGAGTCATAAATCTATAAAGGAAAGGAACTCCACTTTCTCTATTAATCAACATTTATGACTTATATCTGGGAATAATGGCAGATGCTTCAGGACATCATTCCTCAAGCACGTGACATAAGAAAATTGCGTTATTTCTTCAATAGACACAATGTATATGTTATGCAAAAATTGATTATCAATGAAAGAAATTCCTAAACAGTATTTCGCTTGTTTTATATCTTAAAACTAAGATTTTAGATTGCAAAAATAAATATATAAAATTCATAATATAAATAAATCTAAACTTTGTAATTTACTTTATTCTTACAATGTGTAAAATTATTTTTATTTATCATTTCAAAAAATTGCTGCCTGATGGGTCTGATTCATCACCTACCAGGACAAGTGCTGGGTTCGATTCCCCGTGTTAAAACTGAATGCTTGATAGAACAGAACTTTCTCTGACTGAGTGCTTGTGGTTCTAAATCCACTATAATGTAAAATCTCTCTTGGTTTCAGATCTGCAAAAGCTCACGCACGGTTAGGGTGATTAAAGAGCATGCCCTTACGGAAAAATCGAGGTATTGAGGTATAAATGAGGTATTTTTAAAAGTATAAAGGAGGTTGTTATATGAATACGTCGTATGGTTGAAAAGGGTGCAAATAAATACCTAAAAATTGACTTCAAATATACCTTAAATATACCTCCAGAGGTATATATCTATCAATGCCATAAATACTTTTTTGTTATAAGTGTCAGAAAAACAAGCTGTATACCTTGAAAATCACCTCATCAGCCTGGTTGATTTGAAGTGAATTTTAAACAACTTTAAAATCAGCTGAAGTATGTAAAACAACCTCGTACACCTCAATTACAAGCTTTATGAAGTATAGTTTTTATGGTTGCTTTCTCAGTAATCTCAAATATACCTCATATATACCTCAAAACAACCTCGATAGCTCAAAAATACCTCAAATATACCTTAAATTTTCGTAAGGGTGGTGTGCTGGCCAGGTAAGTGTAAATATTTAATACTGATTCCTGAATTTTGATAGCTGGTATATAAGGAATTTCTATAATAAAAACAATTAATATAGATACCTACATTTCTACAATATGGCGATTTGAGATTTGTTACACACGTGAACTCAATATTTTTAACGTTTTCAAAACATGCATTTAAGAACTCTATCACAAAGTAACAAAGCTTTCTTCAAAATAAGATTGAATAATAGATTTTTAAAACTCAGAAAATATAAGTTACGGTAACAGCTGTTTTTATTCTAAAAACAATAATCTTGTACGATAAATCA
Source organism: Parasteatoda tepidariorum (assembly GCF_982258835.1). Classification (NCBI taxonomy): domain Eukaryota; kingdom Metazoa; phylum Arthropoda; class Arachnida; order Araneae; family Theridiidae; genus Parasteatoda; species Parasteatoda tepidariorum. The sequence continues at coordinate 100,924,271 of NC_141757.1, forward strand.
ATCGCAGAATACCACATACTTTAAGTGAAAAGCGAAAGAAATTTTTTTATTATCGACTAAACAATTCCTTACGCTCAAAACTATTCGTTTTCAGAGGATGAATCGATGTTGAATGATTTTATAATCGATATTCTTTTGTTTTCTAAAACAAACGACGACTTTTTCTTCTCTTTTTTTGTTGTTGTTGAATGTTTTGAAAACAATACCCGACGGAATGTTTGAATGAAAAGCAACCTTTAAATATCCAGTTTATTTTAATGCTATTTACATTTTAAAAGTACTTTTTTTCTTGAATTGTGTTTATTTCAATGTCTTTGCATTGTTATTTTTATTTTAGCTTTTGCACATATACATAAAAGAAAATAATAAATAACAATTGTTCTTACAAACTCATTGAATTCCATCTTTTATAAAGAAAATCTACATAAAAGATAGATAGTTCGCAACTTATTATATATTCATTTGGCTTATGAATATATAATACACGCGCTTCTAAATATACAAAAAGTTGTATCGTATTCATGTTATAAATTTCTTGCATTCATGTAATAACTTAATATACTTAAATTTTCCTCGGTACCATTCATCGGAACTATACGTTGGCGAATGCTTTTCTTACTTGTCCCCTACACGAACGTTAATTCCTATAACCAGTAATTTTATTTTTTCGATTTATTGTAAAAAAAATATCGAGTTATTGTAAAAATACCGATATATTGTAATATTTAAAAATATAATGAGTTAAATAATTAATATTATTTTTAGTTTGGTCAATTTTTTCGATTCGCAACTAAAATTTATCAGTACTTTTCGGTTAGCCGTACGCAACCGAAACGTCACCACAAAATGTAGATCTCCAGCAACTTTTATTTTTATATTTCTTTTTAAACAGATCAAAATTAAATAAAATTTTAAAAAAATACAAATCTAAAAAAAAGTAGTTGAATTTCTTTGTTCCCGGCCAATCGAAAGTACCAATTTATCAACTCACACTATTATGATAATCAGTAATTATTGTTGTGTATTGTATTCATGATATTATCTTTCTCATACGTAATCTGATATGATTATGGGTAATGGTCCTAATATTATCGTATTTGATAACAGTTATCAATAAGTATAGCGATATTTTCGTATTCGATATGCATTGTTACGTATGATTTGCAAATTGTTGTTTTTCATCTGTGTATTATCGGTATAACATTAATTTCCTTGTAAATATGTAATTGTATATTAAAGAGGATGAAACTTTAAAAAAAAGGAGTGGGGGATTTCAGTTCTACAAATACTATCCAAACTGAAAAGTTTGATTGGAGCTATTTTCAAGAAAAAAATGGTCGATTTTTAAAATTTTAGCAGAACTTTTTGGTAACTTAGAACCATAAATTAATGTAGAAACAAACTGAAAACTGTATAATAGCACAAAATATTATAAACTGGAACAAAGTTGGGAAATTCGTTGATCATTCTTCACCATTAAACTTCTTTACCATCTGAGTGAAACGGAACATAAACTGGAATTCTACCAACATAATATCCACTTGTTTACTTTTTTTTATTTTATAACCGTCGTTGAATTGCCGACCCAATTTATGGGCTTACAAATACTAATGTTCTACTTCGTAGCCTTATAATTATTAACCCAATCCAGAAGACAAGGGAACTCCTGGATCAAGTATTGAGAGTAATTTGCCTTCGTGATAGGCTTTTTAATGTAACTACCCCGCTGTTGCGTTAAATAGAGAGGAAAACCACGAGAACCTCCCACGGTTAGCCTGACAGCAAGGGGACTCTAACCCGTGATTCGTCTACCACTGAGGATATTTCACGTCAGCACTGTGGTCAGTGCAAGACAGATGCGGAATTTGTATCGACCAGCCATCACCGGGATCGAACCTGGTTCACGTCATTGAAAGGCGAACGCTCTATCGAACGCTAACGAGTATTGAGTTCAATAACGTGAAAAGTTTCTTTCAATTCCTACATCCCGAATTCAAAAGTTTTTTATTAATTAGATCTAAGATGTCAAAAATATACGGAATTGTTAATACATCTGATGTCATAGATTTCAGTCTTTTTGTGATGTTTAATTCATTTGTGCGCAAATTTAATTCCTCTAAATAATAAGCTTGAAACTCTTGATACCTATTTTTGATGTTCTTTCACAGCTAACTTTGAAAAATGTATAGTAGCTGAGTTTTATTTGAAAAACAATGTTTTACAAAAAAAGGCTAACTCGCTGGTTCTAAATATTTGAGTGAAAATTTCTCGTTTTGAGTTTTAGCATTTAAAGGTATAATTATTGTGGAAAGAATATATTTCCTTACATCGGGGTCAGGTGGTAACTGTGCAACTGTGTTGATAGCTAGTGTCAGTTCAAAGAAATGCCGAAGCTATTGGAATGGCAATACGATCTCCAAAGCAAAATAATCACTCATGAAAATACGAGCAGCTTTGCTGGGGGACTTACTTCCTTTCTATTGGAGGTATTTTCCGTCCCCATAGTTGAACTAGAAGTTAGAAAATCAGACACAAAAACGTTCTCTGAATAAACATACCTTTTATTTTTGGGAATTCGGATTTCTGGCAACCCCTCCCCCCCGCGCAATCTGGGAAATTTAGTCCCCATAGTTTGGCCAGGAAAGCGGTCCAAAGATTGGACCCCTTAATGTTTATTTTACTCTTAACGTATTTCGTCATATATCGAGTACTTTCTAAGCGAATTGAAAATTTTTTACACACAGTTATTATTTTGTTTCAAAAATAATTTCATGCAAAATACTATAATTTTTTTTAAAAAAATTTATTATTTTACTTAACAACGATCGAAAAAATTTTGAATTGTAGGATGCATAATTTTTTACATCACTTTAAAGAATGCAATTTTAAATGGCAAAATACTAAGTTTAAATGATAGCGGTCAAATAGTTCTCGAGAAATCGAATTTTATCGTATTTTTTTAAATATATTTATAATTTTATCTTAAAATAATTAAAGCATTTTTACATCAAATGATTCAGTAGGATAATTTTAATCAGAAACTATCATTTCAGGGAAAAAATCTTATTATGCCAGTAAGTAACTTTATAAAATAAATTGATTGTGCCCAAGTGTGTAACTGTCACTGTGACAGGCAATCTATTGTTAGGAATATAACAACAAAATTAAATTTTTATTCGTTATATTCAGGAATTTTTTTTTAAAATTCTATGCCATAATTAAAAAAAGGTGTGAAGTATTTTACTTAAAAGGGGCTATAAAAATTCTCTTTAAAATTTTTATACATCAATTCGCTTTAAAGAAATAGGAGGGGGAAATAGTGTTGGCTGTTGCTCGCATTTTTTCCCTCAAAGCTTGTTCAACTGCAAAATTTTCTTAATTAAATTTGTAGATTTAATCAGTTAAGAGCCGTTTCATGTTTGAGGTTTTTTAAAACTAACTGGAAGACATGTTTGTTTAAATTTTTAAATTAAATGTTTTTTTTTACGATGAAATAATTTTTTTTCCTCTGAGATGCGTTTTTTTAACATTCTCAATCAATAAGGAGGAAAAACTCCTTATTTTGTCTCTGCTGCTCTAAAAACTGAATGTTAATTAAAAATGTTACCACACTTGCTTCTTGCTTATTGTAATATTTGAAGAATGAATACATATTTTAATTTTTTTTAATTAAATGCATACGTCATTTATAAAAATTAGCATCCAAAAAATTTTTAAAAAATTTCAGGTTAAAGCAAACATTAATGAGACCTTGATATTTGCATTCTAATTGCAGAATTAAGCAAACAGTTTTAGTCTTAAAACCGTTATATAATAACTAAAAATGTGAAGTTAAAGCTTAATTATAATAAATTTTTTATCTTTAAAAAATAATGTTGAAAAAGAAGTCTAGTAAAATAGAAAATTCATTTATAATAAAAATTTAGCGGTAAACATTAAAACCTTAATAAGACATCATATAAATCATATCACTTCGGAAGAACTTGTATAGTTTGATTAAGATACCTTTTTTTAAAAGGCTTAGAAAAATGATACTGAATTTAAAAGGCTTTTAAAAAACGATAAGCATAATTTTCGAATTGTGCAGAAAAATAATTTTTTTAAGAATTATTTTCATCAAAAGTTTTAAAATTTCAATTTAAATGTTAGTATTTTATATCATAACCGCCGTTGAACAGCGGACCAAATTTTGAGTTTATGACTACCAATGTTCAACATGTTCAACTCCGTAACATGTAATTTTGAACCCAATCCAGAAGACAATGGAGCTCAAGGATCAAGTATTGGGAGAAATTTTGCCTTCGTGAAGAACTTTTCGAAGAAACTAAACCATATTTGCATAACATGGATAGGAAAACCTCCCATGGTTAGTCTAAAGGCAAGGGAACTCTAACTCATGATGCGTCTAAGGATATTTTACGAGAGCACTGTGGTCGGTGTAAGCCGGGTGTGGAATTCGTATCGATTTGAACCTAGTTCACCTCATTGGAAGGCGAATGCTCTATTCCCTGAGCCACTACCACAGTAAATGTCAATATTATATAGCCGACTCAATTTTTGGGGTTTACGGCTACTAATTTTCAAATCCGTAGGCTTGTAATTTTGAACTGAATCAAGAAGACTAGGGAACTCTTGGATCAAGTAGTGGAAGAAATTTGCCTTCATGGAGGTCTTTTTGATGGAACTAACCCGCATTTGTGTTTCATAGATAGGAAAACCGCAAAAACCTTCCACGGTTAGCCTAGCGGCAAGGCGACTCTAACCCATGATCCATTTACCACTGAGGACATTTTACGTCAGCACTTGGTCGGTGCAAGCCGGATTCGGAATTTGTTTTGACCAGCCATCGTTGGGATTTGAGTCCGGTTCACCTCAATGGAAAGCAAAGGCTCTATCCCCTGAGCCATCAAAGTTCTAAATGTCAATATTTTTTTTTTTATTTTATAACCGTCGTTGAACAGCCGACCCAATTTCATGGGTTTACGACTACTTACGTTCAACTCCGTAGCCTTGTAATTTTGAACCAATCCAGAAGACAAGGAAACTCCTGGATCAGTACCCCCAGAGGTATTGATTTGTTGTGGGAACATGGAGGACTTTGAGACTCGACAGATTTAACGTGCATCAATCACCATTTACTACACGGGGAGTCTTCGGCCGGCGAAATGTCAATATTGAAAATTATGCGGTTTATAACTTTCTTGACCCAAGTACTTAAACTGTCCCAAAAAAGAACAATATGCTCGAAAATGAAGACAACGCACACTTGATCTATGCTGCCAGTGATAATAGTAAACAAAATATTGCTGTTGTGTCTAAGAAAGAAACATTTTGCGAATTTATGGTGCACTATTGCAACTGGAGAGCTTGGGAGAGTATACTAACCTTATTTTAGTATTGAGCAGAAGGGTGTTTTTCTAAGCGCAACTTAAATTACCACGAATTACCATTACCTGAAAATTACCACAAATTCCAAATGGGCAACATTATGTTCTAGTGTATAATGCTATATTCTTAAAGTATTTCAAGAAACTCGAGAAGTTCCTATGTAACAGACTGGAAAGAAAATTGTGTTCTTTAAAAAAGTAATTATTTAGTAAATTTGAAAAATATACAGAGATATTGTAAAAATTTCTTCAAATAAAGTGAAATGTGCGGAGGGATATAATATGAACACAGGGAATGGTGAGAGTTTAAAAGACAAAACAAAAGTCTTCATTCTCTTGGAAATTTCTATCTCAAGAGCTTTAAATCTTCTTACTTTACACTTAAAAATATAAAACAGTAAACGGATTTAACAGATGAGAGGATCCGAGGATTTTCTCGAGGAAAGGAATGCGCCAAAAAGGAAAGGTACAAAATCTGGCCTCTTTCTACATAAAAAGTATCATAAAAATTCTTCACACTCGCCCCATGGTATGTATAAAAGAATCCAGAACTTTTTTCTTCCTTCCTGAGAGTACCTGGAAAAACTTTTAGTTGAAACAGATGACGTAACGTCGTATTCCAAAAAGTTGCACAATCCCTTAGGAAAGGCTCTTTGAGTGAAACAAATATTTCATTGCTGTTTAACCCTAAAGTACATTTTTAATGATCGAAGTACAGTTGCAGAAAGACGATAATCTAACTTTAAGATCATTCTTTCTCCTCCATCTTGGATTTTGGGATAAATTTTTTTTGGTTTCACTTGATTTTTTTGATTTTTGTTTACACTCTCGGGGTGGTCTAGTATAGAAAAAGTTTTTCCTGGATGAAAGTACTTTGACAAATTCCTTGTTGAAACAGATGACGTAACGGCTTATTCCAAGAAATTCGAGAGCAATCATTAAGGTAGACTATTAAATCCTTTGCGAGCAGAATTAGCATTTTAATATTGCCCCAGTACAAAAGTATAAATTCTTAATTATCAGAGAACCATTGTACAATATCGATCAACAAAAAAAATCCCGTTTTGTGAGCCATTTTGAATTTTAAAGTTAATTTTTTTTTCTTAATCATTTTTATATTAAAGAAATTTACTATAGTGTAAACACGTTTTACAATTCTTTTTTTTAAAAAAAAGTGGCAAATGAGGGATTTTTTTTGTAATAGTTTTGGAAGAAATATATAACTTTTCAAAAAATTCTAAGAAATTTTTGGTGACATTCAATATTCGAAATTTTGATTTTAAGCTTTCGTAAAATATACCTTCATAATTGCTCAAACAGATTTGAGAGATTTTGCCAATTTTTCTTTAAGTTAATTAAATTTAAAGATATTTTTCAGAACTCAAAAAAATGGCAAGTGCCTAAGCCTAACAAAAATATGAAACTTCTATTTGCTGAAAAAACTGAATTTAGAAACATAAAAAAACAGTAATTATAACCTCCTATTACTGATTTGAAGTTATTCACTTTGATTACTAATTAATAGTTATTAGATTTATTATTGATTAATAGCTATTAACTAGGATTAATAATTAAGCTAGATATTAATTCTGAAGAATGATTGATATTCTAGTGAATTATAAATATTTCTTTTTTTTATTGATTAAAATACGGATAGCGATTAAAATATCGATATTGTTTTCGTGGATTTATTGATTAAATTATCGATAGTATTGAATTTATTACTCAAATAAAACATGCAGGTAAATCATAGGTCTAGAAATAAATTAAGCATAGTCATTTTTTTAAATTTTCCCCTATGTCTAGCGAAAACAAATATATCAATATTGGCTACTTAAAACAAATATTTAGTTTAATTCGTTTTGAAATAAAATATTTGATTTTTGCCTATATGGTCACTGATCAGTAATTAGTAATTCAAGTTACTGGTTGGTAGTTATTAACAATGGTTAATAATTAAGCTCTCTTAATTTTAACTAATGATTGGCATTCTGATTATCAATAAAGCTGCTAATTATAATAATTATTATGCGTATCGATTAGTACTCTAATACATTAATAAATAAATTAATTAATAAATAATTGCTACTCAATCCTTAGTAACTATTCAAACATGTATCTTACTTCTTGAGTGAATCGATATACTTCGAGAGTAATATAAAAATTTTCATTCAGCTTCCGCTTAACCTCTTCTGAACGCGCGGTTAGAGAAGGAAGCATTTTTCCCGGCTCGCCAAATTCGATTTTATGCGTACTAAGAATTTTATGCTTACTGCATACGAAGTAAAACAGGACGTAAGGAAAGTACCGTATTGAGATCACTTCCGTGTGATATTGGGCCGCTAGAGTCAGAAAGGCTCGTTTCAAATTAGATATTACCTTTGACCGTGAAGAGTGAATCGCGAAATCACGTAGATGTGATTACGGACCTGAAAGGGTTAAAATACTCCCACATATGTAAAAAATTATTCTGTTTGTGAAAAAAAAAAGTCAACAACGGCGATTTAAGGAATATTAAAATATACTGATAAAGTTGCCCGGCATAATTTGCGTTTAAAAAGTATACAGTAAGAGTTTTTCCATTTCTAAAGAAAATGCTTAAAAGGCTCCTTTTCTTTCGTTCTTTTTCTTTTGGTGACTGCAAAAGCTCCTTCCATGAATAGTTTTGCATTCGGAAAAGAAATCCTCCTTAGAAAAAAGAATCTGAAACAGAGGAAATAAAAGCCGATCTTACCTTTCACAGGAAATTAAACTGTTTCCTTTATTCCGAAGGATTTTTTTTCCGCTTTACGTAGTTAGATATTTGAAAACAATGAAACTGATTTATTTGTTAAACCAGTTTAAAACATTTTTCTCGTTTATTTTGACAAAAATAATTATTTAAATTTGTGCGGTTAACCATTCGCAGATAGCATTTTTAGTTAACTCAAGAAGTACCGCAATTAATAGTTTTGTAATTTTATTTAATAATTTTATTTCAAAATCTTAGACACTTTTGTTTTCGGAATGATTTTTACTGCGATAGCTTAAGAAATAATAAAATGTTTTACTAATGCATTAAATCGATACAGCATAGAAGAAAAGCCCCAACGTCTCAGGTGAACGCTTAGGATTAACCCCATTGATATCCTAGACGGATACCCTATTTTCATTTTACAGAAGAGTAAGCCCTTCCTTAACACTCTGCGTAATTAAGAATATAAAAAAAATTTTAGGTGAATAAAATTCTTTATTATTAAATGCAGTTTATTCATTGAAGTGAGCCGCGAGAGTTCAGATTTTAATCCCTCTTTCTTTTGAATTGGCGAATTGTTATTAAATAGGGCAAATTGCTCAAAACGTGAATTTATTCAAATGTTCAGTGAGTTTGGTCAAAACAATTGTGGCTCAGAGGATAGAGCGCTCGCCTTCCAATGAGGTGAACCGGGTTCGATTGATGGCTGGTCGATTTGAATTCAAAACCTGGCTCGCACCGACCACGGTAGAATATCCTCAGTGGTAGACGGATTATAGGTTAGAGTCCCCTTGCCATCAGGATAATCGTGGGAAGTTTTCGTGGTTTTCCTCTCCATGCAACGCAAATGGGATCTGGCTCCCTCAAAATAGTCATCCACGAAGGCAACATTTCTCCCAATAATTGATCTAGGAGTTCCTTTGTCTTCTCGATTGGGTTTCAAAACTACATGACTACGGAGTTGAGCATCGTACTCGTAAACCCATAACTTGGGTAGGTTGTTCAACGACGGTTATAAAATAAAATAAAATAAAATAAAATAAAATAAAATGAAATAAAATGAAATAAAATAAAATAAAATAAAATAAAATAAAATAAAATAAAATAAAATAAAATAAAATGAAATAAAATGAAATGAAATGAAATGAAATGAAATGAAATGAAATGAAATGAAATAAAATAAAATAAAATAAAACTGCTCCAGATTTAATAAAATATTTTTAAAAAACGGTAGATATCTACAAAATAAAATTTTGCAGATTTTTGGAAAAATTTGTCAACTTTTTAAAAGGCTCGACGTGGTTTAACTGTAACAAAGTGACATATCGCATAATCCTTTGTATTTTTTAGAAGTAGTGGGTTAGTAAAAGCTCGATAAATCGAATTTATATACCAAGAATCATAAATTGAAAGACCAACACTCGAAAATATTTTTCCGCTGCATTATTACCTTCATTATTTTGGTCCCTCTTTCCTTGGAAATGGCGAATTGTTATTAAATTTTGCGAATTGCTCTAAATGCTTCAGTGAGTTTTTTCAAAACAATTTTCCTTAAATTTCAAAAACTTTATTTTCAACTTAATTATTTTGGTCCTTCTTTCATTGGAATTGGTGAGTTGTTATTGAATTCTGCAAAATGCTCTAAATATTTCATTGAATTTGTTTAAAATAATTGTCTTTAATATTCAGCAACATTATTGTCAACTTTTTATCTTTGGTCCCCCTTTCCTCGGTATTAATGAATAGCTATTAAATTCGGCAGAATGCTCTAAATGTTTCAGTGATTTTGTACAAAACAAGTGTATCCTTAAATTTCAATAACTTTATTCCAAAGAATCTCAGTAGATAGAAAAGTTTCTAGTATAGAGATGAGTCGTTTGTAATCATCCCAGTTCAAAAGACTGTAACCTAATGTAAACTTAATCTCAGTCTTCATATCATTCGTAAGGCAGAAGATTCAAGAAGAAACCAATAAATCGAACATAAAGGCGTCTTGTGTCTTGCTGAAATTCGGATTCAACATTTTAGAAAACACTCATAAAGATGATATAGAGCCACGTAAGAGTCGTCGTAAAAATTAAATAACTATTTTATGGGTCGCTTTCTTCCAGACACTGAATAATTTTCCCGTTTTTCAGCTTAAAAAAATGTATAAATACTATCATTTATAGTCAAATAAAATTTGGAAATGATAGTAACATAAATGTTTGCTTTTCTTTCCTTACTATTGTTACAGAAACGGGAAGTAACTCAATAGTTGTAGTAATAGTTTTTAGTAATTTGTTTTATGTTAAATTGCTTAAAAAATAAAATGAAACAAAAATTTTGAAAAATACGTTTTACAAGTGCACTAAAGATGAGAAAATAATTTATTTTTGAGTAGGCCTACTTTTACTTTCAGGCCTACTTTTTGTTTTAACAAAAAGTAGGGTACATCACTTTTAAAATAAGGGGGGGGATTTCCGGTAGTGAAAGAATTTTCTTACGAAAGTGATGCCCTACTTATTTCTTTTTAGGTCCGATGAAAATAAAATTAATTGCTTATTTTTAAACATTTTTGAAATTCAAAGTCTTATAAAAATTTATTCTCTCACTTAGTTTGTCAATTTTGAAAAATTTGTCATAATTTATATTTGAAATGAAATGGGTATTAAATTTGCTTGTATCATTTTAATTATGCTAAAATTTATAGTGACTTTGGCACAAAGCTTAAAGAAAAGACGATGTAAATTATATCTTCAAAATACTGCATAGTTTCGCTGCCTCCCCCCGAATGAGTACTAAATTATTTAAAAATGATGTACATATATATATATATATATATATATATATATATATATATATATATATATATATATATATATATATATATATATATATATATATATATATATATATATATATATATATATATATATATATATACACACACACATATATATATATGGCAAAAAGGATAAAAGAAAAGAAAGATTAAAAAAGAAAATAAATTAAGAAAAATAATAATGAAGTCTTATTTACAGCGCAAGCATGTAGAACTCATAAAGTTAGTCATAAAATAATCTAGAGAAAACATGGGAAAAAAATATAAAGATTTATTTTTAAGAAAAAAAGAAGAAAAAATAATTAAAATAAAATATTTTTAAAAAATATTTAAAAAACTAAAAAAAAAATTAAAAAGCCAGGAAACAAAATAAGAAAAAGAAATAATCTCGTCATCAGCTAAGAATCAGCGCAAACCGGGTAAATTATTTTTTTCCTTTTTATATAAATATTAATAATTTTTTAAAATCAAGAAAATTGTGTAATTAAATATCAACCTTATTATTTATAAACTTTGAATTATCCAGTATAGTATTATTTCCTTGCGCACCACCATTTTCGGGCCAATTTAAGGTAACTAACAAATCACGCGCTTTAGTACAGCAGTAAGAATACACCATGAAAAAGATCTCTCGATTTACTCCCCTAACTTCTATTTACGCTTCTATTTTCATATTTCGCAATCTGACAAACTTATTAAGAAAATATTTTAAATTATTTTTGAAAGATTCCGGAACGTGTAAGTTCATTTAAATTCGAAACTCGCTTTAAAGTTTACATTTTGTATTTTATTCTGTATTTTTTTTAATATTATATTTTCTATTTTTTGCTTGCTATGTTTGATTTCGTATATTTTTTACTTAATAAGTTCGATTTTCGTTGCAATTTTTTGGCTGTTCTTCACACAATTGGGTTGATATGTTTTGCTTCGACTATAATATAATATTAAAAAGCATTCCTTTTTGTGGATATAATCGTGTAAGATGATGACAAAATTATATCTTTTCCTTATTTTGTTTTCCCTTTTTTTTAAATAATTTTTTAATAAAAAATAAAAAAATATTTTAAAAAATATTTCATTTTAATAATTTTTCTTCTTCTCTTTTTCATAAATCTTTATTATATAATTTTCTACTTTTTTTCTAATTTTAATTTTTCCTCTAATTATTGGTAAAAGAATTTTCATTTAGAATTAA